>NC_053024.1:99873616-100122157 GCF_003073215.2 Triticum urartu
AATATTTTGCGAATGCTTGCCATCCTCAATCAGATCCTAGAATTCATCCTTCTGGCTCAGACGGCATTTTAACATGAGCTGGATCTCGACCAATCAAATTGCCATCGATTGTACCCCTAAGGCTATTCAACTTATCCATCCCTAATTAGAGCATTGCTTGTGATCCCTTGTCTTGGAATTCATAATTCCTTTGTATTTGAGCTTGGAGTTAGTCAGTTGTTTCTATAATCTGATCTCCTTGCATTCTTTCTTCCTTTGGTTGAGTATCGATGCTCACATCAGATCCCTTGTGGACCACCAGACCCTTTGTCGGATTTTATCCGACAGCGTCCTTCATATTCAATAAGCTTGTGAGCCTTTCCTCGGATACATAATGCCTTTGGTAAATTGTATCCTCTGCTTTCTCAAGCATGCTCTACTATTGAGCTTGTGTTATTTATTCTTGGAATTTGTGGCATATGCTCCTAAGATGCCCTGATGGGTTGAACCTACGCCTTCCCTAATCCGTGTGAACCCGAAAGATTTCACAGGTCATACTTATCTGGTATTGCACCAGGTAAAAACTTTCAACAACTAATGTTATTTTCGAAATACGAGAGGTGAATGGAAGGTTATACATTGAAGAAGTGGGAGTCGACCTTGAACTTTGTGTTCATGCACATGGACACGATGTATATCCTATCATGGAAGCTTCTTGTAATAATAACTATTCCCTTGATATAATATCATTTGGAATCTGCGAATTGACCCTTTTCAATCGTGGTTCCGACCATATTTTCTCCTTGATTTCATATTCGGGGACAAGTTAAAGCACTTGTTTTTTTGCAGATCAATACACCTCTGCAACCTCTATTATGATCTACCTTCGAGTATTACCCCGTGGTATGTCGATAATATCATAGAACGATATTACTTCTTATGAGTTCTTCTTCAAGTACTAATTCTCACCGATTCCAATTTTCCCCGGGTTCTGAACTGTTAGACACTCCAGGACACCGATAGTGAATCGAGTCTGTACTCATATTCAATAACTCTAAGTAATTTTCGTTGCTTATGAGTTTAATAATCTTTCAAGTCATTCCTAGCCCGATTGGCTATATAATCATCATGCTAAATTTTAACTGTGCTACCTGGTCCTTCTCGGAGCACAATTTTCGACGATGACCTAATCTTACGTTGATCTTCCTCGTCATATCATTTCTCCTTGAACAACAAACTTGATTTCGAGTTTGTGTTGTACCCTTGGTTCCCATAACTTTTTTGCTTCATCATCATTTGACTTGATGTCATCGCCGACCGATTACATATTCATGAAATCTTTCAACAAATGTGTCGTGTTCATCATCAACATCCTGAGCTCTTCCAAGATATATATCAAATTCTTGATGAGAAATACCATCCTCGCCCCTCGATGGTTTGTGTTACCATTGACCACTTTATTGCCTTCCGTTCAACACAAACTTATTTGTGTTTTGTGTTATACCTTGAGATCCTTGCTATCCAACATTTGTTCTTCTTTACCTTGGAGTATTACCATCTTTTATGTCAACAATGTCGTGGGAATTTCACCATGTCTTCAGAATTCTTGATACAAGTGATATTTATCACCACTGTCCTTCTTTTCTTGGTCCCCATGTTCCAACCGGAATACCGGCAAATGGACTATGATGTGAAAATTTCAAAACTTGTAGCAACCCTATTGCTTGTAAGTTATTGAACGATAGCTACATTCTTTGTGTATTGGATATCGAATCACCCTTCTATCATTGATCTTGCTACCTAAGCCCATAATTCGGGTGCACCTTTCAACCAATGTTTAAATTGTATATGTTTCCTCAAGCATACATCATTATATCATTTGATCTGACAAATGCTATCTCCTTGTTCACATAACCGTGGACATTCATCTTTTGGAAATCTCAATGGATTGTCGCTGAGTCCATCTGTCACCTCCTCATCCTCTCGTTGGTTTACTGATGAAATCTTGTTTCGGGACTCACTTCCATAATTCATTTCCCGAGAATTTTACAATGTCATCTCGATGATTTGTGTTGCACCTTTCTTCTCAGGCATCCTGAGTCCGAGGTATCCTCACACCAATCGGATCTGAATCTCGGTGTGATATGATGGTTGGAACGTATTCCCAAGAGTTATAACATTAGTTTTTAACCCGATAAGGTGAGGTCATGCCTAGCACACCTGGCCGGAGGACCTATTGTTATAATTTCCTTTTGGCAAGGTTAAACCCTTCTTCCATGATGAAATTGAAGACTTATTCTATAAGTTGTTCCTGATAAATCCTTTGAGTATCCAAAGTTTGACCTTTGCATGAAGACCATGTCAATGCTATCTCGAAGCATGCCTGTGGTACTCCGATTTTCAATAAGAGCATTTGAAGCGCAATGCTAAGTTTTCTATATCCATTATCCAAACCCCGTTGTATGGATAATGTCAGGAAATTTCTCTCCCCTACCTAAATGGTTTTATACTTTATATCCTGTCGTGGATATCATGCTCTGCTTATCCTTAGGAAGGATATACCCCTGAAATATGTGTTTAAACACATTTTCCTTTCCATTGTTCTGTTTAATCTGATAACCATATTTTCCTTTCCATTGTTTGGTTTAACATTTCTTGTGATCTATATGATCCAAGCAATAATAATTCAGTGCTTAGGTAAACACCTCGGTGTACAACTCTGTCAGTAAGACTATGTTACTATTGTTGATAACATTTTGGTAGCAACAGATGGACGATAACTTTGCCTAATGGTCTGCCTCGTTCAACGAGCAGGAAAATGGTTCTCTTTGTCCCTCGCCCTTGGTACCAACGATGCAGTCAACATAACTGACTGGTTATTCTCTGACATGCCTTGCTATCATGACCGTGCCAGATGTCAATGCCCTTCCTTATTTTAACCCACATGGTGGGCCCATAACCCATAGTTCCATAGGATCGAAACCTGACTCTCCTGTACACCACTTGTTCCCAAGGTTGTTCCTCGCGCTTGACTTCGTATGTAATTCACGGACCACCAGTCTAGTGATCTATTCTGGTATGAGACGCAATACTTATTCTCGTTGCCCTGAAACCCTTTCACCTTCTGATTAGGCATCGAACGATTGCCTATCCGTCTGGAACTTCTCATGGTACCTTCTTACTTTGCTCCCGATATCTTCTTAAGTTTCAATTCGAGAGTTACTTTCCGCCACCTTCCCTGATGTTATTGACCAGATAGTCAACCTTGCAGAGGACTGTTCTCCTAGAATACCCCCCCTTTATTCTTTCATAAGTACGTTGGAGTTCCTGAAGAAAGGATGCCGACTTCATCATGATGACCCGAAGCAGATAAATGAAGACATCAACGTAATGGATCGACCTCTTTGAGAAGAGCAACCAAGACCGAGAAGACTCGTTAGAATTTCGTAACCAGAACTTTCCCCCTACCAAACCTCTTAAATCTCGGGACGAGATTTCTTGTAGTGGAGGAGAATTGTGACGCCCGGATAGTCATGCTACAGCGACCTCACACTAATGGTGCCATGTCAACAAGTTTAACTAAGCCAAATTACCCAGAGATAAAATCAAAGTCGAATGAAAATTTAAATTGCAAGTGAAATAATTATTTCTTTGAACGGTATAACTAAAATGTTCGAATAATTCTACAAATTCTCCTGATCATTGTCTTGTTGAAACCAACTTCACTTGACTCACAAATAAATTCCTAAGAAAATAATAAATGGTCCAACTGTAAATAAAATGCCCTTTTCAAAATAAATAATTAATTAAACTTTTTTGGTTGAACCCAAACCTTGTGTGCACCCTTAATATATGGCCTAGTATTTATGTGCAAAAAAACTTTTTAGAAGAAAATTCATTTACTACAAAAAAATTGCAAACGTTGAAAGAAAAGCAAAACAGAAAAAGTATAAAAGAAGGAGAAAGCCCCTGTGAACTTGGCCCGTCAACTCCACTGTACCAGGCCCAGCCCACCACCAGGGCCTTTCTTCAACCCCTGTATAGGGGGAAGACAGAGCCATGGCGTGGAGCTGGCGCACCCGTCCACGCCCCTGATCTCCTCGTGTCGAGCATCCCACGGCTCCCCCTTGTGGATAAGGACCTCCCTCGACACCCTAGACAACCCTAACCCGCCATCCCTCCCTCACTTGCCTTCTCCCACCTCGGTCGAGATCGCCATGGTTGCATCGACGCCATAACCATGGCTACCGTTGCCGCCTCACCCTCCATCGTGTCCAACAGGAGTGCCTCGACGTCCTCTTCCTCTCCAGCAACTCCCGCGAGACCACACGCGCTGCATCGAGCTCCTCCTCATCATCTTCCTCCACGGCCACCATGGATCGCCGTCGTTGGATCGCCGCCATCGAGTCTCCCCCGAGCACATTGAGCATCTCTACGACTACCTTGTGAGCCCTTGCATGTTTCCCCTCCCCCTTGCCGATTTGCGTCATCTAACCGTGGATTTCACCGGAGCCGGAGCCTTGCTCCGCCGGCCACGTCGCCTCCGTGGCTACGGCCGTTGAAGCTCGGCCCCACCACGCCCTGAGCGCTTCGCCACGAGCCCCTGACCGCGCTCGCGCCCCTGGCCGCTCATGCCCGCGCCCACCTTCGCCTGGCCACGCTGCGCCATTGCTCGCCGTGGCCCATGCCTGCCGGCCGCGCCGTGCTCGACTGCTTGCGGGTGTGTTGCTTCTGCTGTATGCTGCTCGCTGCTGCTTCTCCTGCCATCGACGCGCCCCGCTCCGCCGCCCTGCCTGCTCGTCTTCACGCCGCACTGCTCCACCAACGTGCCCGAGACGCGCCGCCGCCCGCCGTTGCGCTGCTGCTGCCCCGCGCCATCCCGTAGCTGCTGTTGCCGTGCTGCTGCTATTGCTAGCCCGCTGCTGCTGCTCCTCCGTCGCAGCCGCGACCGCGCCCAGCCTCACCCATCCGCCCCGCCGCTGCCGTGCTGCCTCGCCGACGCCCCGCCGCTCGCGTGCGCCGCAGCCGTCTCGCGTCGCCTCCTCTGCCGCGGCCGTGGCCCCCTCGCTCGTCGTTCCTCCCCCCCGCTGGGGGCCTAGGGCCGCGCCCCTTCCGCTCGCCAGCGCACCTCCGGCCGTCCGACCTCCCCCCGCTGCCTTTCCCATCGCCCGACGTGGCCTCTGGCCACCGGCGTGCCATCGCCCGGGTTAATCCCGACGACACCCCCCGCCCGTGCCCGTTAAGCCGCTCCAGTGGCCTTCTGTGCCACTGGCAGTTGGGCCCTTCCACTGTATTTTTTTAAAAGTATAAAAATAATAAATAAATAGATAGTTAATTAATTATTCTTAGTTAATCCAGTTTAGATAATTAATTAAGTTTAATTAGCATGCTAACTAAACTAGGTTAAATTTGTAATTAGCAAAACAACCTATGACAGGGGGCCACTCCCTGTTGACCAGTCAAACGTTGACTGGTTAACGGGGACCCCCTGGCCCACCTGTCAGTCACTGTGTACACTTTGTGTACACTGTGTTGGGTGCATCTAGCATTTTAACAATTATTTTTGAAATAAGAATAAATTCAGAAAATGTTTAAATCTTTAAAAATCATATAAATTAATCCGTAACTCGGATGAAAAAACTTTGTACATGAAAGTTGCTCAGAACGACGAGACGAATCCGTGTACGCAACCCGTTCGTCCGCCACACATCCCTAGCATAGCAAACACGCAACTTTCCCCCTCCGATTCATTTGTCCGAAAACGCGAAACACCGGGATCTTTTCCCGGATGTTTCCCCCCTTCGACGGTACCACCTCATACCGCGTCAGGGCACCCCTAACACCGCTACTTGTCATGTCATGCATCACTATGCATCTGTTTTCTTAATATTTATTGTTTCTTCCCCCTCTTCTCTCCGATAGACTACGAGACAGACGCCGCTGCTACCCAGTACAACTACTGTGTTGACGATCCCTCTCTCTTGCCAGAGCAACCAGGCATGCCCCCCCTGATCACCAGATATCGCCTACTCTTCTCTCTACTTCTTGCATTAGAGTAGTGTAGCATGTTTACTGCTTTTCGTTAATCCTATCCTGTTGCATAGCCTGTCATTGTTGCTACAGTTATTGATACCTTACCTGCAATCCTACATGCTTAGTATAGGTTGCTAGTACTTCATCAGTGGCCCTACATTCTTGTCCGTATGCCATGCTATACTATGGGGCCGTGATCACTCGGGAGGTGATCACGGGTATATACATACATATATACATGCTATACAGGTGGTGAATAAAGTCGGGTCGACTCGTTGAGTACCCGCAAGTGATTCCGATGTTGGGGGCTGAAGGGGCAGCTGGTTCCACCCAGGTAGTGGTGGGCCTAGGTTCCCGACGGCCCCCGACTGTTACTTTGTGGTGAAGCGACAGGGCAGGTTGAGACCACCTAGGTGAGAGGTGGGCCTGGCCCTGGTCGGCGTTCGCGGTTACTTCAAAATAACACGCTTAACGAGATCTGGGTATTTGATCTGAGTTTGGCTACTGGCCTATACGCACTAACCAAGCACGCGGGAACAGTTATGGGCACTCGACGTCATGGTATCAGCCGAAGCCTTCGTGACGTCAGCGACTGAGCAGCGCGTGCCAGGTTGGACCGGAACGCCTGCTCTTTTATAAGGGAGGCTAGGTCTGCTCACCGCCCGCGTTCGCAACGTGTAGGTGTGCAATGGGCGATGGGCCCAGACCCCTGCGCCATAGGATTTAGAATGGCATGCTGACCTCTCTGTTGTGCCTAGGTAGGGCTGCGACGTGTTGATCTTCCGAGGCCGGGCATGATCCATACAAGTGTGTCCGGACAAAGGGGATCGAGCGTGTTGGGAAATATGGTGCACCCTTGCAGGGAAGTTAATATATTCGAATAGCCGTGATCTTTGGTAACAGGACGACTTGGAGTTGTACTTTGACCTTATGACAACTAGAACCGGATACTTAATAAAACACATCCTTCCAAGTGCCAGATACAACCGGTGGTCGCTCTCTCACAGGGCGACGAGGAGAGGATCGCCGGTTAGGATTATGCTACACGATGCTACTTGGTGAACTTACCATCTACTCTCTCCTCATGCTACAAGATGGAGGTTACCAGAAGCATAGTCTTCGATAGGACTAGCTACCCCCTCTTATTCTGGCATTCTGCAGTTAGTCCACATATGATTCCCCTTTTTCATTTGATACCAATGCATACATATGTAGTGTAGCTCCTTGCTTGCGAGTACTTTGGATGAGTACTCACGATTGCTTTGCTCCCCCCTTTCCCCCTTCCTTTACCCGGTTGCTGCGACTAGACGATGGAGTCCAGGAGCCAGACGCCACCGTCGATGACGACTCCTACTACACTGGAGGTGCCTACTACTACGTGTAGGCCGCTGACGATGACCAGGAGCAGTTTAGGAGGATCCCAGGCAGGAGGCCTGCGCCTCTTTTGATCTGTATCCCCAGTTTGTGCTAGCCTTCTTAAGGCAAACTTGTTTAACTTATGTCTGTACTCAAATATTGTTGCTTTCGCTGACTCGTCTATGATCGAGCTCTTGTATTCGAGCCCTCGAGGCCCCTGGCTTGTAATATGATGCTTATATGACTTATTTTATTTGTAAAGTTGTGTTGTGATATCTTCCCGTGAGTCTCTGATCTTGATCGTACACGTTTGAGTGTATGATTAGTGTACGGTCAAATCGGGGGCGTCACAATTATTTGCCATTTGCCTCTCGTTTTCCTCTCCCCCACTTCACCCTTGCCATTTTATTCGCCCTCTCTCTCTCTATCCTCCCTCTCTTTCTCTATTTGCCTCTTTTTGCCCATTTCTTGTTTGCTTGTGTGTTGGATTGCTTGCTTGTCACGATGGCTCAAGATAACACTAAATTGTGTGACTTTACCAATACCAACAACAATGATTTTATTAGCACTCCGATTGCTCCTCTTACCGATGCTGAATCTTGTGAAATTAATGCTGCCTTGCTGAATCTTGTCATGAAAGATCCGTTTTCCGGCCTTCCTAGTGAAGATGCCACTACCCATCTAAATAGCTTCGTTGATTTGTGTGATATGCAAAAGAAGAAAGATGTGGATAATGATATTGTTAAATTGAATCTATTTCCTTTTTTCGCTTAGAGATCGTGCTAAAGCTTGGTTTTTGTCTTTGCCTAAAAATAGTATTGATTCGTGGAATAAGTGCAAAGATGCTTTTATCTCTAAGCATTTTCCTCCCGCTAAGATCATCTCTCTTAGAAACGATATTATGAATTTTAAGCAACTTGATCATGAACATGTTGCACAAGCTTGGGAGAGGATGAAATTAATGATACGTAATTGCCCTACTCATGGTTTGAATTTGTGGATGATTATACAAAAATTTTATGCCGGATTGAATTTTGCTTCTAGAAATCTTTTAGATTCGGCCGCGGGAGGCACTTTTATGGAAATCACTTTAGGAGAAGCTACTAAACTCCTAGATAATATTATGGTTAATTATTCTCAATGGCACACTGAAAGATCTACTAATAAGAAAGTGCATGCGATAGAAGAAATTAATGTTTTGAGTGGAAAGATGGATGAACTTATGAAATTATTTGCTAGTAAAAGTGTTTCTTCTGATCCTAATGATATGCCTTCGTCTACTTTGATTGAGAATAATAATGAATCTATGGATGTGAATTTTGTTGGTAGGAACAATTTTGGTAACAACGCGTATAGAGGAAATTTTAATCCTAGGCCTTATCCTAGTAATTCCTCTAATAACTATGGTAATTCCTACAACAATTCTTATGGAAATTATAATAAGATTCCCTCTGATTTGAATCTAATATTAAAGAATTTATTACTACTCAAAAGAATTTCAATGCTTTGATTGAAGAAAAATTGCTTAAGATTGATGATTTGGCTAGGAGCATTGATAGAATTTCTCTTGATGTTGATTCTTTGAAACTTAGATCTATTCCACCTAAGCATGATATCAATGAGTCTCTCAAAGCCATGAGAATTTCCATTGATGAGTGCAAAGAAAGAACCGCTAGGATGCGTGCTAAGAAAGATTCCTTTATAAAAAGCGTGTTCTTCTAGTTACCATGATAATAAAGATGAAGATCTAAAAGTTATTGATGTTTCCCCTATTAAATCTTTGTTTTGCAATATGAATCTTGATAATGATGGGACTTAATATGATCCACCTTTACCTACAAGGCGTTCCAAAAATTCGGAGTTTTTAGATCTTGATGCTAAATTTGATAAAAGTGGGATTGAAGAGATCAAAACTCTAGATGTTAATGAACCTAATATTTTGGATTTCAAGGAATTTAATTATAACATCTGCTCTTTGATAGATTGTATTTCCTTGTTACAATCCATGCTAAATTCTCCTCATACTTATAGCCAAAATAAAGCTTTTACCAAACATATCGTTGATGCTTTGATGAAATCTTATGAAGAAAAGCTTGAGTTGGAAGTTTCTATCCCTAGAAAACTTTATGATGAGTGGGAACCTACTATTAAAATTAAAATAAAAGATCATGAATGCTATGCTTTGTGTGATTTGGGTGCTAGTGTTTCCACGATTCCAAAGACTTTGTGTGATTTGTTAGGTTTCCGTGATTTTAATGATTGCTCTCTAAACTTGCACCTTGCGGATGCCACTATTAAGAAACCTATGGGAAGAATTAATGATGTTCTTATTGTTGCAAATAGGAATTATGTGCCCGTAGATTTTATCATTCTTGACATAGATTGCAATCCTTCATGTCCTATTATTCTTGGTAGACCTTTCCTTAGAACGATTGGTGCAATTATTGATATGAAGGAAGGAAATATTAGATTCCAATTTCCCTTAAGGAAAGGCATGGAACACTTTCCTAGAAATAAAATTAAATTACCTTATGAATCTATTATGAGAGCCACTTATGGATTGCCTACCAAAGATGGCAATACCTAGATCTATCCTTGCTTTTTATGCCTAGCTAGGGGCGTTAAACGATAGCGCTTGTTGGGAGGCAACCCAATTTTATTTTTATTCCTTGCTTTTGCTACTGTTTAGTAATAAATAATTTATCTAGCCTCTGTTTTGGTTGTGTTTTTTGTGTTTAATTAGTGTTTATGCCAAGTAGAACCGTTGGGAAGACTTGGGAAAAGTCTTGTTAATCTTGCTGTAAAAAACAGAAACTTTAGCGCTCACGAGAACTGCTGCCATTTTTATTCGGAAAGTGCTATTTAGTTAATTATTTTTGAATATGATTAATAGATAAATTCCTCACGTCCAGAAATTTATTTTCGAATTTTTGGGGTTCCAGATCTTGCGCTAGCTACAGATTACTACAGACTGTTCTGTTTTTGACAGATTCTGTTTTTCGTGTGTTGTTTGCTTATTTTGATGAATCTATGGCTAGTAAAATAGTTTATAATCCATAAAGAAGTTGGAATACAGTAGTTTTAAAACCAATATAAATAAAGAATAAGTTCATTACAGTACCTTGAAGTGGTCTTTTGTTTTCTTTCGCTAACGGAGCTCACGAGATTTTCTACTTTAAGTTTTGTGTTGTGAAGTTTTCAAGTTTTGGGTAAAGATTTGATGGATTATGGAACAAGGAGTGGAAAGAGCCTAAGCTTGGGGATGCCCCGGAAGGCATCCCCTCTTTCATCTACTTCCATTGGTAACTTTACTTGGAGCTATATTTTTCTTCACCACATGATATGTGTTTTTCTTGGAGCGTCTTGTATGATTTGAGTATTTATTTGTTAGTTTACCACAATCATCCTTGCTGTACACACATTTTGAGAGAGACACACATGATTCGGAAACTATTAGAATACTCTATGTGCTTCACTTATATCTTTTGAGTTATATAGTTTTGCTCTAGTACTTCACTTATATCTTTTAGAGCATGGTGGTGGATTTGTTTTATAGAAACTATTGATCTCTCATGATTCACTTAGATTATTTTGAGAGTCTTAAATAGCTTGGTAATTTTCTTAAATAATCCTAATATGCTAGGTATACAAGATTAATAATAAAATTCTCTTATGAGTGTGTTGAATACTATGAGAAGTTTGATACTTGATAATTGTTTTGAGATATGGAGATGGTGATATTAGAGTCATGCTAGTTGAGTAGTTGTGAATTTGAGAAATACTTGTGTTAAAGTTTGTTATTCCCGTAGCATGCACGTATGGTGAACCGTTATGTGATGAAGTCAGAGCATGATTTATTTATTGATTGTCTTCCTTATGAATGGTGGTCGGGGACGTCTTTTCCTACCAATCTATCCCCCTAGGAGCATGCGCGTAATACTTTGCTTTGATAACTTGTAGATTTTTGCAATAAGTATATGAGTTCTTTATGACTAATGTTGAGTCCATGGATCATACGCACTCTCACCCTTCCACCATTGCTAGCCTCTCTAATACCGCGCACCTTTCGCCGATATCATACACCCACCATATACTTTCCTCAAAACAGCCACCATACCTACCTATCATGGCATTTCCATAGCCATTCCGAGATATATTGCCATGCAACTTTACACCATTTTGTTTACTATGACACGCTCCATCATTGTCATATTGCTTCGCATGATCATGTAGTTGACATTGTATTTGTGGAAAAGCCACCGTTCATAATTCTTTCATACATGTCACTCATGAGTCATTGCATATCCCGGTACACCGCCGGAGGCATTCATATAGAGTCATATCATGTTCTAAGTATCGAGTTGTAATTCTTGAGTTGTAAGAAAATAAAAGTGTGATGATCATCATTATTAGAGCATTGTCCCAAGTGAGGAAAGGATGATGGAGACTATGATTCCCCCACAAGTCGGGATGAGACTCCGGACGAAAAAAAGAGGCCATAAAAAAAGAGAAAAGGCCCAAATAAAAAAATGAGATAAAAAGAGAGAAGGGACAATGCTACTATCCTTTTACCACACTTGTGCTTCAAAGTAGCACCATGATCTTCATAATAGAGAGTCTCCTATGTTATGACCTTCATATACTAGTGGGAAATTTTCATTATAGAACTTGGCTTGTATATTCCAATGATGGGCTTCCTCAAAATGCCCTAGTTCTTCGTGAGCAAGCGAGTTGGATGCACACCCACTTAGTTTCTTTTTGAGCTTTCATATACTTATAGCTATAGTGCATCCGTTGCATGGCAATCCCTACTCATTCACATTGATATCTATTGATGGGCATCTCCATAGCCCGTTGATACGCCTAGTTGATGTGAGACTATCTTCTTCCTTTTTGTCTCCTCCACAACCACCATTCTATTCCACCTAAAGTGCTATGTCCATGGCTCACGCTCATGTATTGCGTGAAGATTGAAAAAGTTTTGAGAATGTCAAAAGTATGAAACAATTGCTTGGCTTGTCATCGGGGTTGTGCATGATTTAAATACTTTGTGTGGTGAAGATAGAGCATAGCCAGACTATATGATTTTGTAGGGATAACTTTCTTTGGCCATGTTATTTTGAAGAGACATAATTGCGTAGTTAGTATGCTTGAAGTATTATTATTTCTATATCAATATTGAACTTTTGTCTTGAATCTTTCGGATCCAAATATTCATACCACAATTAAGAAGAATTACATTGAAATTATGCCAAGTAGCATTCCACATCAAAAATTCTGTTTTTATCATTTACCTACTCGAGGACGAGCAGGAATTAAGCTTGGGGATGCTTGATACGTCTACAACGTATCTATGATTTTTGATTGCTCCATGCTATATTATCTACTGTTTTGGACATTATTGGGCTTTATTATACACTTTAATATTATTTTTGGGACTTACCTATTAACCGGAGGCCCAACCCAGAATTGCTGTTTTTTTTGCCTATTTTAGGGTTTCGAAGAAAAGGAATATCAAACGGAGTCCAAACGGAATGAAACCTTCGGGAACGTGATTTTCCCACCGGACATGATCCAGGAGACTTGGACCCTACGTCAAGCAACCAACAGGGAGGCCACGAGGTAGGGGGGCGTGCCTACCCCCTAGGCACGCCCTCCACCCTCGTGGGCCCCCTGTTGCTCCACCGACGTACTTCTTCCTCCTATATATATACCTACGTACCCCCAAACGATCAGATACGGAGCCAAAACCCTAATTCCACCGCCGTAACTTTCTGTATCCACGAGATCCCATCTCGGGGCCTGTTCCGGAGCTCCACCGGAGGGGGCATCAATCATGGAGGGCTTCTACATCAACACCATAGCCTCTCCGATGAAGTGTGAGTAGTTTACCTCAGACCTACGAGTCCATAGTTATTAGCTAGATGGCTTCTTCTCTCTTTTTCGATCTCAATACAAAGTTTCCCCCCTCTCTTGTGGAGATCTATTCGATGTAATCTTCTTTTGCGGTGTGTTTTTTGAGACCGATGAATTGTGGGTTTATGATCAAGTTTATCTATGAACAATATTTTAATATTCTCTGAATTCTTTTATGTATGATCGGTTATCTTTGCAAGTCTCTTCAAATTATCAGTTTGGTTTGGCCTACTAGATTGATCTTTCTTGCAATGGGAGAAGTGCTTAGCTTTGGGTTCAATCTTGCGGTGTCCTTTCCCAGCGACAGTAGGGGCAGCAAGGCACGTATTGTATTGTTGCCATCGAGGATAACAAGATGGTTTTTTTTATCATATTGCATGAATTTATCCCTCTACATCATGTCATCTTGCTTAAGGCGTTACTCTGTTCTTATGAACTTAATACTCTAGATGTGTGCTGGATAGCGA
This sequence comes from Triticum urartu, assembly GCF_003073215.2. NCBI lineage: Eukaryota > Viridiplantae > Streptophyta > Magnoliopsida > Poales > Poaceae > Triticum > Triticum urartu. The sequence goes on from NC_053024.1 coordinate 99,887,368, forward strand.
TCGATGTGTGGAGTAATAGTAGTAGATGCAGGCAGGAGTCGGTCTACTTGTCTTGGACGTGATGCCTATATATATGATCATACCTAGATATTTTCATAACTATGGTCAATTCTTTCAATGCTCAACAGTAATTTGTTCACCCACCTTAAAATACTTATGCTCTTGAGAGAAGCCACTAGTGAAACCTATGGCCCCCGGGGTCTATCTTCATCATATTAATCTTCCAATACTTAGTTATTTTCATTGCTTTTATTTTACTTTGCATCTTTATCATAAAAATACCAAAAAAATTATCATATCATATCTATCAGATCTCACTCTCGTAAGTGACAGTGTAGGGATTGAAAACCCCTTATCGCGTTGGTTGTGAGGATTTATTTGTTTTGTGTAGGTGCGAGGGGCTCGCGCGTAGCCTCCTACTGGATTGATACGTTGATTCTAAAAAACTAAGGGAAATACTTACGCTACTTTGCTGCACCACCCTTTCCTCTTCAAGGGAAAACCAACGCAAGTGCTCAAGAGGTAGCAACCACCGTATCACGCAAATATCTCCTATCTTTGTTTTGAGCTGTTTTTCTGACAGATCTAGATCGCCATGGCTTCTTCAAGTGCCCCCAAGGACAAGTTCTTCGAGAAGGTCATCAACCCCTACCTCGCGGAGGTGCTGCAACATCGTCAAACCATTGAGATGCATGAGGGTTTGCTGCACATCCGTGATGTGGAGGGACCAAGGAGGACCAGAAGCGTGGAGACAAGGCTCGAGGCAATGGAGCAACAAATTTTCAAGTGTTAGGAGATGGTGGAGCGTGGACTCGACTCCAATCACATAATGATCACGGAGTTCACCAACAACCACAAGCTGTACGCCAAGGACATTGTGGAGGCCATCTTCAAGCTTCATGAGAAAATCGAGCACCTCCAAGCCCAGATCTATGACCTGCAAAATCAAAACTGTGAGTATGAATATAGATTCAAGAGGATGAGTTTGGTTGCAGATTTGAGGACCCCGGAGACTCGATCATCCTTCTATGATGGTGAGCCTATGCCTTGGAAGAGGTACGACAAGCCTACATCATCAACAACTCCATCTCCTTCACCGGAAAAAGAGATATAATCACATGGGTATGGGCACTCCCCTTGGCAACTGCCAAGCTTGGGGGAGTGCTTCGGTATCGTATCACCATCACTTTTATCTTTACCGTTTTTCTTAGTTCGATCCTTTTGATAATATCTTGATCTAGTAGAATAAAGTTTTAGTATGATCTAGTTGTGAGTTTTTCTTTATGATCTTCCTATGTAATTGAGTTTGTGAGTTTTATATAATAAAGATTAGTGTTGAGTCAAGGGCTTGATTATTTTGCTATGATCTAGAGGGAATAGAATAAAAGAGAAGAAATAAAAAGAAATAAAGAGATCATATGGATCTTATGGAGAGTAATGAGCTCACATATAAAGAGTATGATGAATAAAAGTTGTTGAGAGTTGACAAACATAATTTTGGTCATCATTGCAATTAATAGGAAGCAATAAAGAAAGAGAGGCTTTCACATATAAATATACTATCTTGGACATCTTTTATAATTGTGAGCACTCATTAAAGTATGATATGCTAAAGAGTTGACGTTGGACAAGGAAGACAACGTAATGGGTTATGTTTTCTTTCATCTGAGATAAATTATATTGTCATGGATCATCCAACATGTTGAGCTTGCCTTTCCCTCTCTTGCTAGCCAATTTCTTTGCACTAAGTAGAGATACTACTTGTGCTTCCAAATATCCCTAAACCCAGTTTTGCCATGAGAGTCCACCATATCTACCTATGGATTGAGTAAGATCCATCAAGTAAGTTGTCATCGGTGCACGCAATAAAAATTGCTCTCTAAATATGTATGAATTATTAGTGCGGAGAAAATAAGCTTTATACGATCTTGTGATGTGGAAGAAATAAAAGCGACGGACTGCATAATAAAGGTCCATATCACAAGTGGCAATATAAAGTGACGGTCTTTTGCATTAAGATTTTGTGAATCCAACCATAAAAGCGCATGACAACCTCTGCTTCCCTCTGCGAAGGGCCTATCTTTTAATTTTATCTTCCACCTTATATAAGAGTCATGGTGATCTTCACCTTTCCTTTTTACATTTTATCCTTTGGCAAGCACAATGTGTTGGAAAGATCCTGATATATATGGCTAATTGGATGTGGGTTTTCATGAACTATTATTGTTGACATTACCCTTGAGGTAAAATGTTGGGAGGCAAAACTATAAGCCCCTATATTTCTCTGTGTCCGATTAAAACTTCATAACCATGAATATCGTGTGAGTGTTAGCAATTATGAAAGACTAAAATATGGTTGAGTATGTGGACTTGCTGAGAAGCTCTTATATTGACTCTTTCCTATGTTATGATAAATTGCAATTGCTTCAATGACTGAGATTATGGTTTGTTAGTTTTCAATGAAGTTTCTAATTCATACTTGAGTGTGTGAATGAATTGTTACTTTAGCATAAGAGATCATATGACAATATATATATGTTGCTGTTCTAAGAATGATCATGATGCCCTCATGTCCGCATTTTATTTTATCGACACCTCTATCTCTAAACATGTGGACATATTTTTCCATTTCGGCTTTCTCTTGAGGACAAGCGAGGTCTAAGCTTGGGGGAGTTGATACGTCCATTTTGCATCATGCTTTTATATCAATATTTATTGCATTATGGGCTGTTATTACACATTATGTCACAATACTTATGCCTATTCTCTCTTATTTTACAAGGTTCACATGAAGAGGGAGAATGCCGACAACTGGAATTCTGGGCTGGAAAAGGAGCAAATCCTAGAGACCTATTCTACACAGCTCCAAAAGTCCTGAAACTTCATGGAAGTCATTTTTGGAATTAATAAAAAATACTGAGTGAAGAAAGCACCAGAGGGGGCCCACACCCTGGCCACGAGGGTGGGGGGCGCGCCCTACCCCCTGGGCGCGCCCCCTGCCTCGTGGGCCCCCTGGTGGCCCTCTGTTTCCCATCTTCTGCTATATGAAGTCTTTCTTCAAGGAAAAAAAATCATAAGCAAGCTCACTGGACGAAACTCCTCCGCCACGAGGCGGAACCTTGGCGGAACCAATCTAGGGCTCCGACGGAGCTGTTCTGCCGGGGAAACCTCCCTCCGGGAGGGGGAAATCATCACCATCGTCATCACCAACGATCCTCTCATCGGGAGGGGGTCAATCTCCATCAACATCTTCACCAGCACCATCTCATCTCAAACCCTAATTCATCTCTTGTATCCAATCTTTGTATCCAAACTTCAGATTGGTACCTGTGGGTTGCTAGTAGTGTTGATTACTCCTTGTAGTTGATGCTAGTTCGTTTACTTGGTGAAAGATCATATGTTCAGATCCATTATGCATATTAATACCCCTCTGATTATGAACATGATTATTCTTTGTGAGTAGTTACGTTTGTTCCTGAGGACATGGGAGAAGTCTTGCTATAAGTAGTCATGTGAATTTGGTATTCGTTTGATATTTTGATGAGATGTATGTTGTCATCCCTCTAGTGGTGTCATGTGAACGTCGACTACATGAAACTTCACCATTGTTTGGGCCTAGAGGAAGGCATTGGGAATTAATAAGTAGATGACGGGTTGCTAGAGTGACAGAAGCTTAAACCATAGTTTATGCGTTGCTTCGTAAGGGGCTGATTTGGATCCATATGTTTCATGCTATGGTTAGGTTTACCTTAATACTTCTGTTGTAGTTACGGATTCTTGCAATGGGGGTTAATCATAAGTGGGATGCTTGTCCAAGTAAGGATAGTACCCAAGCATCGGTCCACCCACATATCAAATTATCAAAGTACCGAACGTGAATCATATGAACGTGATGAAAACTAGCTTGACGATAATTCCCAAGTGTCCCCGGGAGCGCTTTCCTTCAAAAAAGAGTTTGTGCAGGCTTTTCCTTTACTACAAAAGGATTGGGCCATCTTGCCGCACCTTATTTACTTTTATTACTTGCTACTCGTTACAAATTACCTTATCACAAAACTATCTGTTACCGATAATTTTAGTGCTTGCAGAGAATACCTTATTGAAAACTGCTTATCATTTCCTTCTACTCCTCGTTGGGTTCGACACTCTTACTTATCGAAAAGGCTAAGATAGATCACCTACACTTGTGGGTCATCACCGCGCCGATGAACCAGACCGGCCACCACGTGGGCAAGATAAAGCGGCCACCTACGCTGAACACCAACCCGCACCACCTTGCCGTAAGGGCAGAGAGACAGCAGCTCCAGGATACCCCTACGACCTACGACAAGACCTGAGCAATAGAGCAGGCCAACCAAGATCAATCTATGGATCAAAGGGGCGCCCCAATGCGAGAAGATGACTGTCAAGCTTGGCCTGACAGGCATAACCTCACCAGGGCCAAAAACCGCATACGGATGTCATCCGAACTCCGTCGTGACGTTGCCCGATACAGAGGCGCCACACACCCCTTATGCTTTTGACGAGGTAATGCAGCACCAGTTCCCAGAAGGGTTTAAACCCGTAAACATTGAATCATACGACGGCACGACAGATCCCGCGGTATGGATTGAAGATTTCCTTCTCCATATCCACATGGCCCGCGGTGACGATCTCCATGCCATCAAATACCATCCCTTGAAACTGAAAGGACCAACACGACACTGGCTAAACAGCCTCCCAGAGAACTCTATTGGTAGCTGGGAAGACCTGGAGGACGCCTTTAGAGACAACTTCCAAGGTACCTATGTCTGACCTCCAGACGCCAATGACCTCAGTCACATAGTCTAGCAACCCAGAGAGTCAGCCCAAAAACTCTGGACCAGGTTCTTAATTAAAAAGAACCAAATTGTCGATTGTCCGGATGCCAACGCCCTCACGGCCTTTAAACACAACGTCCATGACGAGTGGCTTTCCTGACACCTCGGCCAAGAAAAACCGAAGTCCATGGCTGTAATGCCCCGTATGTAACTTTCCATATTTGTATTCCAACTCTTGCCATTTTCGGCACTAAGTTATGATATTCCCTCATGGTTGGGTTTTGTCTCCGTTTTGCTTTTTGCCCATGTCATGCATATCATATCATGTCATCATGTGCATCGCATTTGCATACATGTTCGTCTCATGCATCCGAGCATTTTCTTCGTTGTCCGTTTTGCATTCCGACACTCCTACGTCCTCCAGCGTCCCCTTTTGCCTCTTTTCGTGTGCGGGTGTTAAACGTTCTCGGATTGGACCGAGACTTGCCAAGCGTCCTTGGTATACCACCGGTAGACCGCCTGTCAAGTTTCATGCCATTTGGACTTCGTTTGATACTCCAACGGTTAACCGAGGAACCGTAAAGGCCTCGTGTGTGTTGCAGCCCAACACCTCTCCAAAGTGGCCCAAAACCCATCTAAACCCCATCCATCCTCTCAGTCGTTCGAGCACGATCACGTGGCCAAAAACCGCACCTCATTTGGACTCTCCTAGCTCCCTCTACCTATAAATATGTCCTCTTCCCCAAAATTTTCGTCCCAAACCCTAGATCCAACCTCCCTGCCGCCGCTGGACACGTCCGAGACGGCCGGACGTGTCCGCACCGCCACCCACGTCCAACCGCAAGCCGCCACGTGTCGCCGCCGCCGTCCGCGCGCCACCGGCCCGCCTCAGCCCGCAGCAGGCCCGCGGGGCCCGAAGCCTGCCGCCGCTCGGGTCGCGCCTCTGCCCCGCGCCCGTGCCCCCGGATCCGCCCGCCGGCGAGCCGCCCCTCGCCGCTCAGCCCTGCGCCGCTGCCGCGGAGCTCGCCGCTGGCCGCCGCGCGCCTCCGCGCCCGCGCGCCTGAGGCGCCCTGCCGCCGCCACCTCACGCGCTCCGCCGCTCGGCGCCGCCCCGTCTCCACCTCCGGATCCGGCGAGTTCTCCCACGCCCGAGAGCCTCTTCTTACCCTATGAACTCCGGCGAGCTTTCCCCGGCCAACCTCAGAGACCGTGCCTCAGATCTGGATCCAGAGAGAGGGTTGACCTTTTTTTTCTCACTAAGTCATTTCCTGTGCATATTTTCTAGACATGTTCATAACACCATATCTCATCATCTGTAGCTCCGTTTTGCACGTGTGATATATCAAATTGTTCATCTGGATGTGCTCTTCATTTCATTCCATTGCACCATGATTGTTTGAGTTCATCTTGATGACCTAAATGCTGTTGCAAGAGTGCTATACAATGTTAGTTTCTGTTTCTTAATAGATTATGGACATTTGTCATTGTTTCCATGTTTAATGTGTGCCTCCTATGAACTTGAGCCCTACATGTGTTTTGGGCTATGCCATGCCATCTTTACAGGGGTGTATGCCATGTATTTTTGTGATCAATTTGGTGACTAGCACAAGCATGCAAAGTAGCTCTCGTGATGTTGCTGATTTCAGGGACTTAGAATTCTTCAAAGTCATTTCCCTGATGTGATTTTTATGCCATGTATTCATGTTGCTACAGATTGATCCGTGCCTCTTTTGATCATGTTCAGTAAGGATGATTTTGAGATATTGTTATGTTCTATCCATCCATATCTTTGTTTGCAATTATGGAGTACCGTAGCATGACCCAATCTTGCTCTACTTTTGCTATAAAATGTTCCGGGCAGATTGTTTACGTGTTAATCAATTTTGCCAAGGTTGTTGTAGTTGATCCATTCATTCTATGAGTTGGTTCTTGCCATGGTTAGCTTCTTGATCACGTCTTCTTGCTGGGTGTATGCTTAGTTTGTCATGCAATGCCTTGTGGTGAGTGCATCGAGCTCGCAAACATGCCTACGTAACTCTGTTTATGCCATGTCCTGTTTTCTGCTAAGTCTGAATCTGTTAACGAAACTTGCTATGTTTACATGGTTGCCATTATAACTTCTGATCCTTTTTGGCTTATGGTCAGTAATGGACTTTTGTTATATGCTTTAACTAGTTTCATGCCATGCCTTGATTTGCCATGATATGTTCCTGTAGCATGTTGATAACTTGCTCTAAACATTGCTTCCTGATGTTAAATCCTAGCATGTTGTTATTTTCACCAAGTCTGTGAACCTGATATCTTTTGCACTTTTGCCATGCTTGTTTGAACCTGCTATTGTGTGAATTTGCCAGTGTTCATCTTTTGTCAGGAATCTTGAGTGGATCACTGCCATGTGCTTTGTTGCTACGTTAGAGTATAGTAGCTTAGTTTCTTTATGCATTTTAGATGGCATCGTGCTGTTAATCGCAAAATAGTGCCATTATTGTTTTGCTTGCCATTTGCAAACCGTGCATCCGATTCCGGTGATCTATATATCGATTTCGACCGAAATCAACTCATCTTTCCAGCGGCGCACTTGGTTTGCCAAGTTGAGTCCTGGTTCAGTCTTTCCTTTCCGAAGCACGCATATGCATTGCATATTACATCCCGCATATCATGCCATGTTTTGCATCATGTTGCTTGCGCATTGCACCGTGGTTGATTGTGTTTCCCTTGCTTGTGTTCTTGCCTTGGGTAGAGCTGGGTGACGAGTACGTGATCGAGGAACCCGTTGAGTACGCTTACGAGGATCAAGCTTACGTCAACTCGAAGAACTTTGCAGGCAAGATGACCATACCCTCGAAATCACTTCTATCTTTGCTTGCTAGTTGCTCGCTCTTTTGCTATGCCTATGCCGCGATACCCACCACATGCTTTTCATGCCTCCCATATTGCCATGTCAAACCTCTAACCCACCTTGTCCTAGCAAACCGTTGTTTGGCTATGTTACCGCTTTGCTCAGCCCCTCTTATAGCATTGCTAGTTGCAGGTGAGGATTGGAGTTTGTTCCTTGTTGGAACATGTTTATTGTTGGGATATCATTATTATATATTGTTTACTTTAATGCATCTATATACTTGGTAGAGGGTGGAAGGCTCGGCCTTATGCCTGGTGTTTTGTTCCACTCTTGTCGCCCTAGTTTCCGTCATACCGGTGTTATGTTCCTTGATTTTGCGTCCAAGGGCACTTTTTCAGTCCCCTTATGTATCCTCGATCGATTGATCCTCTCAAAGGATCCTACACTAAGGTGAAAAGCGGTGCAGACTTGCGGCAGAGTGTCCAAAGGATCTTCAAGACCACCTCTTCTTTTTTAGGACTTGTATACAACTTTCCCTTGTTCCCAAATTCTTGGCATGTAAAATAGCCTTGATGACTATGGCATTCTCTGTAAGAGCACGTTTGGCGTACCAATCAGAATATAGCAGAAACAGTTTTGTCCTACCTTATTCGGTATTGGCCTATTCCATAATCTATATTTCGTCTTCATGACTGATTGACATACACACATTGGCGTCAATTGCCAGGGGCTTTATTCGGCCACAAAGATTCAAAAAAAATAATATCGAACACTTTTATAGTACACTTGAGCATCCCGAATACCGCATTATATGCATCGGCTCCGAATCATGTCTTTGGTCAATAGTTGGGTTGCCCGGCTCCAGGAATGGAGCCAGGATTTTGGCATGGGGGGGGGGGGGGGGGGTTTCACCCTAAGTTTTTGGGCAACTGCTATGTTGTGGTAGAAAATTTTAGGGCCTGGTCTAATGGAAACGCCTGTGCAACCATGCCTGATTTTATTTATTAATTCCATTCACATGACAAAAACAAATTCTAGAAACACATTACAAATTCTTTTTTAATGACAAAAACAAATTCACAACTCTAGAAACACAAGATAATCTTACAAACTAATAATTACCAATAATATGATGTGATAGATAACACATTAGGAAATCTCATTAATTTCCCTGTAATTGATGGGATCGACTCACTGATTGAACCAAATTCCAAAGTCGGAACACCAAAAAGCATGGAATTCTATGGAAGTAATCAAAGAACAGTGGCACTAGGAGAAAGATTATAGTTTTAGAAGGACAAAACAAGAACTGATCTAGTGCTCGTACAGTATTAAACTAGAACCTTTTTTCCTTGTTTTTTTGCCACTCATCCGTACGGGATCGGCGCTCACCCGCGGCCGTCCTCTTCCATTGTCCGGCGATGCGACGGAATAACAAAAAGATCACCGGCAAGGCAATGTACAGGCGTGACCCTAGATTGCAGGAGGCAGTTTGGAAACGTAGCGATTATAGCGACGTGTGTGTACGTGCCTCATTTATCTCTACACAGATCGCTTTTTATTTTTGAGAGAACGACTGCTGCTAGCGTGCTACTAACTGGCCCCTTTATCTTCTATGATGGGCTGCAATGCTACTCACTATTTTGGGCTTTGGCCTTCACGTTAACAAACGACACAGGGACAGGGGGGTGAAACAACCCACGGTCAGTTGTCTAACAGAAAAAATTAGCGAACAACAACCCTTATTAAGGGGGCGACACAATCGTTGGGGGGGGGTCAAGCCCCCCTCGTCCCCCCTTGAATCCGTCCCTGCCCGGCTCCTGTGGTTACCACCTTACGTTCCGCTTGTTCGGCTAAGGTAGTAAAGGGAGAACTACTGCGATTGTGTTTCCGGCTCGTCCGGTCAAATACCTCAATAGAGAAAGCTGAAAACTGACTGTCATGATATGGCGAGAGCTGGTCAGCGGTTCGGTGACTTATTAAATCTTTCGCGATTTTTTCTGTATTACACAATGGACTAGCATCTACCTGGTTAGGCGTTTAAAGCACCCAAGTTCGGATAGCCGAACAACACCAGGGGCTAAGCCTATAATCCCATTGTCAAACTCCTATGGCTAAGTGAGAGTGGTAAAGCCGCATAGTCTGATTGCCTAGTTCGCTGCACGATCACCTCCTTTACGGACCAAGACGTTGGGACAAGTGTGGTCACATGCTATTCTGAACACCCCCGTAGTATCTACATGGGGGATGAAGCCGACGATTGGAAAACTTTCAGATACAACAAACAGCCGCACAGGGGGGAAATAATTTGAGATAAACAAGCATATCATACAAAGGCTTTGTTTCATAATACAAAGTCCGGGCAGCCCGGATACATTCATTCAAACATAATATCCTTCGAGCATTGACCCTCTATTAAACGGGCACCCTCCAGGATGTCCTCGAAGTATCGCTCCGGCTTGTGGTAATCATTGCCCTCAGGTGGACCCTCAACGGCCACGACAGCAGCCTTCATCTTCGCCCAGTGCATCTTGATGCGGGTGAAGGCCATCCGCGCACCCTCTATGCATGCCGAGCACTTCACAACTTCAACTCGGGGTAGGGCGTCGCCGAGTCGCTTGACCAAGCTGAAGTAGCTTCTCAGAACAGGTCCGACTAGCCATAGCTGGACTATAATGTCCTTCATGGCCAAACCAGACATCCTGTGCAGCTCCGCCAACTGCATCATCTGGTTGTTCAGCAACGCCGGCCTTTCTGGTGCCAAGTGCCGAGACCAGAAGAGCTTCTCCGTGGTGTTTCCCTCTTGGGACCGGAAGAATTGCGCGACGTCGGCCGCACTCCCTGGAAGATCCACAAAAGCGTCTGGAGAACTCCATAGTCGATTAAGCAAGGCATATCTCTGACCGCCAAATATACTTTGTAAAAGAAAGGGCTTAGCCGCTATCTGTCCGGCTTGCTTGATCTAATCGCAAGCTGCCCGGGACTCGGTCTGTGCCTCCTTTGCCTCTTGAAGGGCCTTGGTGAGTTCGGTCGCCTGGGCCTTATTACTCTCCTCCAAGGCCTCACACTTGTTGGCGGCATCCTAGAGCGCCTGCTCCATGATGACCCACAAGTATAGGGGATCAATTGTAGCTCTTTGCGATAAGTAAGAGTGTCGGACCCAACGAGCAGCAGAAGGAAATGACAAGTAGTTTCCGGTAAGATATTGTCTGCAAGTGCTGAAATTGTAAGTAGCGGAGTAGTTTGATAGTAAGATAATTTGTAACGAGCAAGTAACGATAATAGTAATAAAAGTGCAGCAAGGTAGCCCAATCCTTATGAGGCAAAGGACATGCCAAAACGGTCTCTGATGATAAGCAAAGCGTTCTCGAGTGTACACGGGAATTTCGTCTAGTCACTTTCATCATGTTGGTTCGATTTGTGTTCGCTACTTTGATAATTTGTTATGTGGGTGGACCGGTGCTTAGGTGTTGTTATTACTTGAACAAACCTCCTACTTATTATTAACCCTCCCGCAAGCATCCGCAACTACAAGAAAAGTATTAAGAATAAATTTTAACCATAGCATTAAACTTTTGGATCCAATCGGTCCCTTATGGAATAGCGCATAAACTGGGGTTTAAGCTTCTGTCACTCTCGCAACCCACCATCTAATTGGTACTCCACAATGCATTCCCTTAGGCCCAAATATGGTGAAGTGTCATGTAGTCGATGTTCACATAACACCACTAAGGGAATAACAACATACATACCATCAAAATATCGAACATATATCAAGTTCACATGATTACTTACAACATGATTTCTCCCGTGACCTCAAGAACAAAGGTAAATACTCACAAATAATAATCATGCTCAAGATCAGAGGGGTATTAAATATCATAATGGATCTGAACATATAATCTTCCACCAAATAAACAATATAGTAATCAACTACAAGATGTAATCAACACTACTAGTCACCCACAAGCACCAATCTATAGTTCCGGTAACAAGATTGAACACAAGAGATGAACTAGGGTTTGAGATGAGATGGTGTTGTTGAACATGTTCATGGAGATTTCCCTCCCCAAGATGGGAGAGTTGTTGGTGATGGTGATGACGATGATATCCCCCTCCGGGAGGGAAGTTCCCCCGGTAGAATCGCTCCGCCGGAGGGCAAAAGTGCTCCTGCCCAAGTTCCGCCTCGAGGCGGCAGCGCTACGTCCCAAAAGTCTTATCCTCATTTTTTCTAGGTCAAAATAACTTATGTACCAGAAGATGGGCACCGGAGGTGGGCCGAAGAGGCCACAATCCACCAGGGCACGCCTGGGGGGGCTGGCGCGCCTAGGAGGGTTGTGCCCACTGATAACCCACAAGTATAGGGGATCGCAATAGTTTTTGATAAGTAAGAGTGTCCAACCCAACGAGGAGCTAAATGTAGAACAAATATTCCCTCAAGTTCTATCGACCACCGATACAAATCTACGCACGCTTGACGTTCGCTTTACCTACAACAAGTATGAAATTAGAAGTACTTTATAGGTGTTGTTGGATAAGTTTGCAAGATAATAAAGAGCATGTAAATAAAAATTAGGGGCTGTTTATATAAAGACACAACTAAGTTAGTTTTAGTAAAGAGCTTGTTGTTACGAGAAAGTTATTTGTCCCTAGGCAATCGATAACTAGACTGGTAATCATTATTGCAATTTTATTTGAGGGAGAGGCATAAGCTAACATACTTTCTCTACTTGGATCATATGCACTTATGATTGTAACTCTAGCAAGCATCCGCAACTACTAAAGATCATTAAGGTAAAACCCAACCATAGCATTAAAGTATCAAGTCCTCTTTATCCCATACGCAAACAACCTACTTACTCGGGTCTGTGCTTCTGTCACTCACGCCACCCACCATAAGAAAATAATGAACATATTGCAAACCCTACAGCTGGAATCCCTCACGCTTGCACGACACGGAGAGCACCATATGACAGCACCAATAATAAAACATGCAACTCAAACCAATCACGATCCTCAAATAACCCATAGGACAAAACAGATCTACTCAAACATCATAGGATAGCCATACATCATTGGGAAATAATATATAGTGTTGAGCACCATGTTTAAGTAGAGATTACAGCGGGTAAAAGAGGGGTTACACCGCTGCATAGAGGGGGGAAGAGTTGGTGATGATGGCGGTGAAGTTTTTGGTGAAGATTGCGGTGATGATGATGGCCCCCGGTGGCACTCCGGCGCCACCGGAAGCGAGGGGGAGAGAGTCCCCCTCCTTCTTCTTCTTCCTTGACCTCCTCCCTAGATGGGAGAAGGGTTTACCCTCTGGTCCGTGGTCTCCATGGCGTGGGAGGGGCGAGAGCCCCTCCGAGATTGGATCTGTCTCTCTGTCTCTCTCCGTTTCTGCGTTCCCAGATTCTTCACTTTCACCGTTTCTTATATTCCCGGAGATCCGTAACTCCGATTGGGCTGAAATTTTAACACGGTCTCTATCCAGATATTAGCTTTCTTGCGGCGAAAGAAGGGCATCAACCACCTTACGGGGTGGCCACGAGGGTCAGGGGCGCGCCCCCCTGCCTCGTGGCCCCCTCGGGCATCGTCTCGCGTGGATTTTTCTTCCCAAAAATCATATATATTCCAAAAAAAAACTCCGTCAGTTTTTATCCCGTTTGGACTCCGTTTGATATGGATGTTCCGCGAAACAAAAAACATGCAAAAACAGGAACTGGCACTGGGTACTGGATCAATATGTTAGTCCCAAAAATAGTATAAAAAGTTGCCAAAAGTATATGAAAGTTGTAGAATATTGGCATGGAACAATCGAAAATTATAGATACGACGGAGACGTATCAGCATCCCCAAGCTTAATTCCTGCTCGTCCTCGAGTAGGTAAATGTTAAAAAGATAATTTTTAATGTGGAATGCTACCTAGCATAATCTTGATCACATATCTAATTATGGCATGAATATTAAGATACGAGTGATTCAAAGCAATAGTCTATCATTTGACATAAAAACAATAATACTTAAAGCCCACTAATAAAGCAATCATGTCTTTTCAAAATAACAAGGCCAAAGAAAGTTATCCCTACAAAATCATATAGTCTGGATATGCTCCATCTTCACCACACAAAATATTCACATCAAGCACAACCCCGATGACAAGCCGAGCAATTGGTTCATACTTTTTAACGCGCTTCAACATTTTCAACCCTCACGCAATACATGAGCGTGAGCCATGGATATAGCACTATAGGTGGGATAGAATGGTGGTTGTGGAGAATACAAAAAGGAGAAGATAGTCTCACATCAACTAGGCGTATCAACGGGCTATGGAGATGCCCATCAATAGATATCAATGTGAGTGAGTAGGGATTGCCATGCAACAGATGCACTAGATCTATAAGTGTATGAAAGCTCCAACTGAAACTAAGTGGGTGTGCATCTAACTTGCTTGCTCATGAAAACCTCGGGCATTTGAGGAAGCCCATCATCGGAATATACAAGCCAAGTTCTATAATGAAAATTCCCACTAGTATATGAAAGTGATAACTCAAGAGACTCTCTATATGAAGAACATGGTGCTACTCTAAAGCACAAGTGTGGTAAAAGGATAGTAACATTGCCCCTTCTCTCTTTTTCTCTCATTTTTTTATTTTTTTCTCTTTTTTGGGCCTTCTCTTTTTTGGCCTTTCTCTTTTTTTATTTTTTTATTTTTTTCGTCTAGAGTCTCATCCCGACTTGTGGGGGAACCATAGTCTCCATCATCCTTTCCTCACTGGGGCAATGCTCTAATAATGATGATCATCACACTTTTATTTAGTTACAACTCAATATTACAACTCGATACTAGAACAAAGATATGACTATATGAATGCCTCCGGCGGTGTACCGGTATGTGCAATGATCTAGCGTAGCAATGGCATCAAAAAATGAACAAGCCATGAAAACATCATGCTAGCTATCTTACGATCATGCAAAGCAATATGACAATGAATGCTCAAGTCATGTATATGATGATGATGGAAGTTGCATGGCAATATATCTCGGAATGGCTATGGAAACGACATAATAGGTAGGTATGGTGGCTGTTTTGAGGAAGGTATATGGTGGGTTTATGGTACCGGCGGAAGTTGCGTGGTATTAGAGAGGGTAGCAATGGTGGAAGGGTGAGAGTGCGTATAATCCATGGACTCAACATTAGTCATAAAGAACTCATATACTTATTGCAAAAGTTTATTAGCCCTCGAAGCAAAGTACTACTATGCATGCCCCTAGGGGCGATAGATTGGTAGGAAAAGACCATTGCTCGTCCCCGACCGCCACTCATAAGGAAGACAATCAATAAATACCTCATGCTCTGACTTCGTTACATAACAGTTCACCATACGTGCATGCTACGGGAATCACAAACCTCAACACAAGTATTTCTACTAATCCACAACTACCCACTAGCATGGCTCTAATATCACCATCTTTATATCACAAAACTATTGCAAGGAATCAAACATATCATATTCAGTGATCTACAAGTTTTATGTAGGATTTTATGACTAACCATGTGAATGACCAGTTCCTGTCATCTCCCTAAATAGATATAAGTGAAGCAAGAGAGTTTAATTCTTTCTAAAAAAGATATGCCCACGCTCTAACAAATATAAGTGAAGCAAAAGAGCATTCTACAAATGGCGGTTTTCTATGTAAAGAGAAACAGGCAATCCAAACTTCAAATGATATAAGTGAAGCACATGAAGCATTCTATAAAGCCATACTCAAAAGATATAAGTGAAGTGCATAGAGCATTCTATAAATCAACCAAGGACTATCTCATACCAGCATGGTGCATAAAAGAAAAATGAAAACTAAATGCAAAAGACGCTCCAAGATTGCACATATCGCATGAACGAAACGAATCCGAAAATATACCAATACTTGTTGAAGAAAGAGGGGATGCCTTCCGGGGCATCCCCAAGCTTAGATGCTTGAGTCTCCTTGAATATTTACTTGGGGTGCCTCGGGCATCCCCAAGCTTGATCTCTTGCCTCTCTTCCTTCTTCTTATATCGAGACCTTCTCGATCATCGAACACTTCATCCACACAAAACTTCAACAGAAAACTCAGTAAGATCCGTTAGTATAATAAAGCAAATCACTACTCTAAGTACTGTTGCAAACCAATTCATATTTTGTTTTTGCATTGTGTCTACTGTAATATAACTTTTTCATGGCTTAATCCACTGATATAAATCGATAGTTTCATCAAAACAAGCAAACTATGCATCAAAAACAGAATCTGTCTAAAACAAAACAGTCTGTAATAATATGAACATTCACCATACTTCTGATACTTGAAAAATTCTGCCAAAATTAGGAAAAATAAAAAATTTGTATAGAAAGACAGTGTAGAAAGAATCAGAACCATTTGACGTTCCAATAAAAAAAATGTAAAATCGCGCACTACAGCCAAAGTTTCTGTCCTGCACCGCACAAACCAACAAGCAAAGTAAACATCCTAAAGGCAAACCTTGGCACATTATTTTTATAATAGAATGGAATTGTAAAAGGGGATAATTATTTTTATTGAAAAGTTTTTGTAATCAAGCTTCACAAAGTTTCCGTTAGCATGAACAAAGTTCAAGGCTAGCTCCCACTTCAACAATGCTTGTCTCTCTCACTTTCACTTTCCTTTTTGAAAAAAGATTTAGGTTCCCCTCTTTATTTTTGTTGTTTTTAAACTATATGAAAGCAATCAACAGAAATAAATGACTCTCTAAAACTTCCAGGTTGTCTCCTTGGCAGCGCTTCCTTTAAAGCCATTAAGCTAGGCATATAGTGCTCAAGTAATGAATTCACCCGGATCCCAAGGTATATCAAAGCCAATTTTAATTAGCAATGATTTGTAATTTAGTAGTGAGCACAAAGCAACATATATCATGTAATGACGAAGTCTAACTCTCTTGCTATGCATCGGCAGGTCATAAAAGAACAATTCATGCACACATAGTAAAGGCCAATGCATATTATAAACAGTTTCTTGCAATTCTATCGTATTGGAAACATAGAGAGGTGGAGATATAGTTCCTCTCTTATAATAATTGCAAGTAGGAGCAGCAAGAACATGCATATTACATTCATCAAAATCATCATGTTTAATAGTAAAACGCAACCCATCAATATAATCCTTAATAAGTGCAAACTTCTCCGATATAGTGTAGTCGGGAGAATTCAGAAAGATAATAGGACTATCACGCGTGGGTGCAATAGCAACAATTTCATGTTTAACATAAGGAACTATAGCAAGTTCATCTCCATAAGCATAATTCATATTGGCATCTTGGCCACAAGCATAGCAGGCATCATCAAAAAGGGATATTTCAAAAGAATCAACGGGATCATAACAATTATCATAGCATTCATCCTTCGGTAAGCATGAAGGGAAATTAAACAATGTATGAGTTGAAGAGTTACTCTCATTAGAAGGTGAGCACGGGTGATCAATCCGTTCTTCCTCCTTTTGTTCTTCGCTCTCCTCCTCATCTTTTTCATCCAGTGAGCTCACAGTTTCATCAATTTCTTCTTCCATAGACTCCTGCAAAATATTAGTCTCTTCTTGGACAGCGGAGACTTTCTCAATAAACGCATCAATATCGTCATTGAATTCATAATTCTCATAGCAATATTTAAGGATAGCTAAATTTTCAGGTCTATAAACTGAATCATCAAAATTTCACACTCTTTAGACAAAGATTCAATTTCATAAGCACCCATAAAAGCAACAAATTCTTCTATTTGTTCCACATCATAGTAATCATATATACCATTAGCATAAGAAGCCAAGGTTTCATTATAATTAAATTTGCATAAAAAGGGAAGGTGTGGAGCCTTCATCCTAGAGCAACAAGTATAATCATATCTCAAGCATAGTTGCCTAGCATACCATTTCAACATATAAATTTGATCCCATAATAGTTTCCCTTTTTGAGTCAAGCGATAATCCCTAAAGTATTCACATTGGTCCAACGTGTCTCCCATAACATAATTGAATGGGGTTTTCACAGGATTATCAAAGTAGTACATAATATCTTTCACATAATGAGCATCGAGGGTTTTAGGAGGTTCCCCATCTCCATGAGTAGTAGGTACACCTAATTTTTTTTGGTATTTCATGTTCCATATCCATGACTAAAGATAGAGAACACTAAGAACGACAAATAAAAATTACTTAGTGATAAAGCAAACAAGCACACACGAGAATATTCACCCCACGCTATGACTCCCCGGCAACGGCGCCAGAAAAAGGTATTGATAACCCACAAGCATAGGGGATCGCAACAGTTTTCGATAAGTAAGAGTGTCGAACCCAACGAGGAGCCAAAGGTAGAACAAATATTCCCTCAAGTTCTATCGACCACCGATACAACTCTACGCACGATTTACGTTCGCTTTACCTACAACAAGTATGAAACTAGAAGTACTTTGTAGGTGTTGTTGGATAGGTTTGCAAGATAATAAAGAGCATGTAAATAAAAAGTAGGGGCTGTTTATATAAAGACACAACTAAGTTAGTTTTAGTAAAGAGCTTGTTGTTACGAGAAAGTTATTTGTCCCTAGGCAATCGATAACTAGACCGGTAATCATTATTGCAATTTTATTTGAGGGGGAGGCATAAGCTAACATACTTTCTCTACTTGGATCATATGCACTTATGATTGGAACTCTAGCAAGCATCCGCAACTACTAAAGATCATTAAGGTAAAACCCAACCATAGCATTAAAGTATCAAGTCTTCTTTATCCCATACGCAAACAACCTACTTACTCGGGTCTGTGCTTCTGTCACTCACGCCACCCACCATAAGAAAATCATGAACATATTGCAAACCCTACAGCTGGAATCCCTCACGCTTGCACGACACGGAGAGCACCATATGACAGCACCAATAATAAAACATGCAACTCAAACCAATCACGATCATCAAATAACCCATAGGACAAAACGGATCTACTCAAACATCATAGGATAGCCATACATCATTGGGAAATAACATATAGCGTTGAGCACCATGTTTAAGTAGAGATTACAGCGGGTAAAATAGGGGTTACACCGCTGCATAGAGGGGGGGAAGAGTTGGTGATGATGGCGGTGAAGTTTTTGGTGAAGATTGCGGTGATGATGATGGCCCCCGGTGGCACTCCGGCGCCACCGGAAGCGAGGGGGAGAGAGTCCCCCTCCTTCTTCTTCTTCCTTGACCTCCTGCCTAGATGGGAGAAGGGTTTCCCCGCTGTTCCTTGGTCTCCATGGCGTGGGAGGGGCGAGAGCCCCTCCGAGATTGGATCTGTCTCTCTGTCTCTCTCTGTTTCTGCGTTCCTAGATTCTTCCCTTTCACTGTTTCTTATATTCCCGGAGATCCGTAACTCTGATTGGGCTGAAATTTTAACACGATCTCTATCCAGATATTAGCATTCTTGCGGCGAAAGAAGGGCATCAACCACCTTACAGGGTAGCCACGAGGGTCAGGGGCGCGCCCCCTGCCTCGTGGCCCCCTTGGGCATCGTCTCGCGTGGATTTTTCTTCCCAAAAATCATATATATTCCAAAAAACAATCTCCGTCAGTTTTTATCCCGTTTGGACTCCGTTTGATATGTATATTCCGCGAAACAAAAAACATGCAACAAACAGGAACTGGTACTGGGCACTGGATCAATATGTTAGTCCCAAAAATAGTATAAAAAGTTGCCAAAAGTATATGAAAGTTGTAGAATATTGGCATGGAACAATAAAAAATTATAGATACGACGGAGATGTATCACCCACTTGGTGGCCCCCCTCTGGTGGTTATTGGCTCCAGTATTTCTTAAATATTCCATAAAAAATCTCCATGAAGTTTCAGCTTATTTGGAGTTGTGCAGAATAGGTAGCCTGACGTACCTTTTTCAGGTCCAGATTTCCGGCTGCCTGAATTCTCCCTCTTGGTGTGTTCCTTGCAAATTATGAGAGAAAAGGCATTAGAATTACTCCAAAAAGCATTATTATGGATAAAATAATTTATAAAGAACATTAAGAAAACATGGTGCAAAATGGACGTATCACTCCACTTCAGTCAGCCGCTCCTCATACTTACGGCGGGTTACCTGCTCGGCCTCTAAATCCGTAGCTGCTTTGTCAGCGGCTGCTTGGCTCACTCGCGCCTGCTACTTGGCTTGGGCAAGGGCGCACTTCAGGTCTTTGACCTCGGTCGCCCTATTTACAAATATAATCGGCAACACAGGAGATTAGACTCTGTATTGACATATTCCTTTAAGTGTGTCAATTTTTTTCAACCATACCTTGCGTTTCCTCAAAACGCTTGCTGGTGCGAACGAGCTCTTCATCATCCCACTCCAACTTCCACTTAAGTTCGGACACTTCGGCGGCCTTGGCTGTTGCCGCCAACAGTGAAGCCTGTTTATCAAAATAGACATGTTTATTATCTCCTGCGAATACTACTTGATCCTCTGTTCGGCCCCTCTTCACAAAAGCCGAACAGTGTCTCAGGGGCTACTATCTATAAACTGGCATACTTTGGCATATACAAAGCATCTAAGAATATTACATCACATACCTCAAAGCCTGTTAGTAGGCTGGTAAAGGCTTCATTCAACCCGCTTTTAGCGGACTGAACCTTCTCAACCACCGTACCCATGAGGGTACGGTGCTCCTCCACAATGGAAGCACGCTGAAGCACTTCCACCAGTGTGTCTGACGCCTCTGGATTGATAGAGGTCACCGGTGGAGTCGAACCCCCCTCTTTCAAAGGAGGTTGCTCGCTCGATTCCAGAGCCATATGGGTCTCCGGAATGATATTCAGACGGGGGCCGGATTGGGCATGGCCCCTGTAACCAGTCTCCATGGGGGTTGGTTCCACCATGTTCTCGGCAGCTGAGGTGTTGCCCTCCGGCGCCGTCTGGGCGGCCTCCCGCACCTCCGTGTGGCCCGGAGAGGTTCTTTGGGATAACACTTCGGTGTTGTCCATGGCAGTGGGTGATATGTATCCAACGTATCTATAGTTTTGTATTGCTCCATGCTATTATATATTCTATTTTGGATGTTCAATGGGCTTATTTATACACTTTTATATTATTTTTGGGACTAACCTATTAACCGGAGGCCCAGCCCAAATTGCTGTTTTTTTGCCTATTTCGGTGTTTCGTAGAAAAGGAATATCAAATGGAGTCCAAACGGAATGAAACCTTTGGGAGCGTGATTTTTGGAACAAATGTGATCCAGAGGACTTGGAGTGGACGTCAAGAAATCAACAAGGCGGCCACGAGGTAGGGGGTGCGCCTACCCCCTGGGCACGCCCTCCATCCTCGTGGGCCCCTCGTGGCTCCACCGACCTACTTCTTCCTCCTATATATACCTACGTACCTCGAAAACATCAAGGAGCACCATGAAACCTATTTCCACCGCCGCAACCTTTTGTACCAAAGAGATCCCATCTTGGGGCCTTTTCCGGAGCTCCGCCGGAGGGGGCATTGGTCACGGAGGGCCTCTACATCAACTCCATGGCCCCTACGATGATATGTGAGTAGTTTACCTCAGACCTTCGGATCCATAGATAGTAGCTAGATGGCTTCTTCGCTCTCTTTGGATCTCAATACAAAGTTCTCCTCGATTCTCTTGGAGATCTATTCGATGTAATCTCTTTTTGCGATGTGTTTGTCAAGATCCGATGAATTGTGGGTTTATGATCAAGATTATCTATGAACAATATTTGAATCTTCTCTGAATTCTTTTATGTATGATTGGTTGATGACCCACAAGTATAGGGGATCTATCATAGTCCTTTTGATAAGTAAGAGTGTCGAACCCAATGAGGAGCAAAAGGAAATGATAAGCGGTTTTCAGCAAGGTATTCTCTGCAAGCACTGAAATTATCGGTAACAGATAGATTTGTGATAAGGTAATTGGTAACGAGTAACAAGTAACAAGTGTAAATAAAGTGCAGAAAGATGGCACAATCCTTTTGTACCAAAGGACAAGCCTGGACAATTTCTTATATAGAGAAAGAGCTCCCGAGGACACATGGGAATTATCGTCAAGCTAGTTTTCATCACGATTATATGATTCGCGTTCGGTACTTTGATACTTTGATATGTGGGTGGACCAGTGCTTGGGTGCTGTCCTTACTTGGACAAACATCCCACTTATTATTAACTCCTATTAGAAGCATCCGCAACTACAAAAGAAGTATTAAGGTAAACCTAACCATAGCATGAAACATACGGATCCAAATCAGCCCCTTACGAAGCAACGCATAAACTAGGGTTTAAGCTTCTGTCACTCTAGCAACCCATCATCTACTTATTACTTCCCAATGCCTCCCTCTAGGCCCAAACAATGGTGAAGTGTCATGTAGTAGACGTTCACATGACACCACTAAAGGGATGACAACATACATCTCATCAAAATATCGAACGAATACCAAATTCACATGACTACTAATAGCAAGACTTCTCCCATGTCCTCAGGAACAAACGTAACTACTCACAAAGCATATTCATGTTCATAATCAGAGGGGTATTAATATGCATAATGGATCTGAACATATGATCTTCCACCAAGTAAACCAACTAGCATCAACTACAAGGAGTAATCGACACTACTAGTAACCCACAGGTACCAATCTGAGGTTTGGATACAAAGATTGGATACAAGAGATGTACTAGTGTTTGATATGAGATGGTGCTGGTGAAGATGTTGATGGAGATTGACCCCCTCCCGACGAGAGGATCGTTGGTGATGACGATGGTGATGATTTCCCCCTCCCGGAGGGAAGTTTCCCCGGCAGAACAGCTCCGCCGGAGCCCTAGATTGGTTTCACCAAGGTTCCGCCTCGTGGCGGTGGAGTCTCATCCCGAAAGCCTGCCTATGATTTTTTCTCGGACGAAAGACCTCATATAGCAGAAGATGGGAATCAGAGGGCCACCAGGGGGCCCACGAGGCAGGGGGGCGCGCCTAGGGGGTAGGGCTCGCCCCCACCCTCATGGCTGGTGGGTGGCCCCCTCTAGTACTTCTTGCGCTCAGTATTTTTTATATAATATGGAAATAACTTCCGTGAAGTTTCAGGACTTTTGGAGCTGTGCAGAATAGGTCTCTAATATTTGCTCCTTTTCCAGCCCAAAATTCCAGCTGCCGGCGTTCTCCCTCTTTATGTAAACCTTGTAAAATAAGAGAGAATAGGCATAAGTATTGTGACATAATGCGTAATAACATCCCATAATGCAATAAATATCGATATAAAAGCATGATGCAAAATGGACGTATCAACTCCCCCAAGCTTAGACCTCGCTTGTCCTCAAGCGAAAGCCGAAATCGAAAAATATGTCCACATGTTTAGAGATAGAGGTGTTGATAAAAATAAAATATAGACATGAGGGCATCATGATCATTCTTAGAACATCAACATATGTATATATATTGTCATATGATCTCTTATGCTAAAGTAACAATTCAATCACAATTTCAAGTATGAATCATAAACTTCATTGAGAACCAACAAACTCTAATCTCAGTCATTGAGGCAATTGCAATTTATCATAACATAGGAAAGAGTCAATATAAGAGATTTTCAGCAACTCCACATACTCAACCATATTTTAGTCTTTCACAATTGTTAACACTCACACAATATTTATGGGTATGAAGTTTTCATCGGACACAGAGAAAGATAGGGGCTTATAGTTTTGCCTCCCAACATTTTACCTCAAGGGTAATGTCAACAATAATAGTTCATGAAGACTCACATCCAATTAGCTATATATATCCGGATCTTTCCAACATATTGTGCTTGCCAAAGGATAAAATGTAAAAAGGAAAGGTGAAGATCACCATGACTCTTATGTAACGTAGAAGATAAAAGTAAAAGATAGGCCCTTCGCAGAGGGAAGCAGAGGTTGTCATGCGCTTTTATAGTTGGATGCAGAAAATCTTAATGTGAAAGAACGTCACTTTATATTGCCACTTGCGATATGGACCTTTATTATGCAGTCCGTCGCTTTTATTTCTTCCATATCACAAGATCGTATAAAGCTTATTTTCTCCCACACTAATATGTCATACATATTTAGAGAGCAATTTTTATTGCTTGCACCGATGACAACTTACTTGAAGGATCATACTCAATCCATAGGTAGATATGGTGGACTCTCATGGCAAAACTGGGTTTAGGGATATTTGGAAGCACAAGTAGTATCTCTACTTGGTGCATAGAAATTGGCTATCATGAGAGGGAAAGGCAAGCTCAACATGTTGGATGATCCATGACAATATGATTTATCTCAGATGTAAGAAAACATAACCCATTACGTTGTCTTCCTTGTCCAATGTCAACTCTTAGCATGTAATACTTTAATGAGTGCTCACAATAATAAAAGATGTCCAAGATAGTATATTTATATGTGAACCTCTCTTTCTTTATTACTTCCTATTCATTGCAACGATGACCAAAACTATGTTTGTCAACTCTCAACAACTTTTATTCGTCATACTCTTTATATGTGAGCTCATTACTCTCCATAAGATCTCTTTGTTTCTTTTGATTTCTTCTCTTTTATTTTATTCCCTCAAGATCATAGCAAAATAATAAAGCCCTTGACTCAACACTAATCTTTATTATATATAGCTCACGGACTCGATTACATAGAAGGATCATAAAGCAAAACTCACAACTAGATCATACTAAAACTTTATTCTACTAGATCAAGATATTATCAAAAGGATCGAACTAAGAAAAACGGTAAAGATAAAAGTGATGGTGAAACAATACCAGGGCACTCCCCCAAGCTTGGCAGTTGCCAAGGGGAGTGCCCATACCCGTGTGATTATGTCTCCTTCTTCGGGGGTGGTGATGTGATATTCTTGGCGATGATGCCCTTCAGGATACGATTCTCTTCCTCGAGCTTATTGACTTGCTGCTTGAGGTTCATTATTTCTTTATGGAGCTCGCCAGTGACGGCTAAAGCTCCTTTCACCCAAGGATGTTGCATAGATACAGGAGAACAAGTAACACTCTTTTTCTTATTTTCATAAGAAAGAAATCTAACATTGGAAGGGATGACCGAGTTTGGAATAGCTGAGCTCTGTAGTTCCCCCATCGTGATTCCTGCCCGGAAACGAGAAGTAACTTCTTGGTCCTCCTCCATGGCATCTATCCTTTTCAAGTCAGCTTCCATCTCTTCCTCTGTTGAGGGCCCAAAGTGATAGGCATCGCTGTTTGCCCCTGGACCTGGTGTCGGATGAGACACCCGACTCTCCCCGACTGACTCTTGAGAAGACATCTTGCGCTAATCTGCGGCAGAAACAACTCGAAACAAGAACATGAGATTTTTGCGTGATACGGTGGTCAAAACCTTCGGGATATTATATAATGAATTTTTACTGACCAAAAGAAAGTATTGTGCAAGAAAACGGAGTTCGGAGAGCACACGAGGTGCCTACGAGGCAGGGGGCGCGCCAAGGGGGGTAGGGCGCACCCTCCACCCTCGTGGAAGCCTCGTGTCATTTCCGGTCTGCTTCTTATTTTCCTATTTTCTTAAGTATTCCAAAACGGAGAAAAATTGCCATTAGAACTGTTTTGGGGTTGGTTTACTTACCGTACCACATATCCTATTCCTTTTCGGAGTATGAAACATCCTGGAAAGTGTCCCTTATGTATTCCTCCGGGGTTACGGTTTCAATAATATTGGTTTCAACATTTATGGGATTACCTGAGATATAATGTTTGATTCTTTGACCGTTCACCACATTTGGATTTGAGCCTTCGAAGTTGTTGATTTTTATGGCACCAGAATGATAGACCTCCTCGATAACGTAACTACCTTCGCATTTAGAGAGAAGTTTTCCTGCAAAAAATCTTAAACGAGAGTTGTATAACAATAAATAATCACCTACATTAAACTCACGCTTTTGTATCCTTTTATCATGCCATCTTTTAAATTTTTCTTCAAACAATTTGGAATTTTCATAGGCTTGGGTTCTCCATTCATCAAGTGAGCTAATGTCTAATAACCTCTTCTCACCGGCAAGTTTGAAGTCATAGTTGAGCTCCTTAATAGCCCAATATGCCTTATGTTCTAGCTCAAGAGGTAAGTGAAATGCTTTGCCATAAACCATTTTATACGGAGACGTACCCATAGGATTTTTATATGCAGTTCTATAGGCCCATAATGCATCATCAAGTTTCTTGGACCAATTCTTTCTGGATCTATTAACAGTCTTTTGCAAAATTAATTTGAGCTCTCTGTTACTCAATTCTACTTGATCACTAGACTGTGGGTGATAAGGAGATGCAATTCTATGATTAACGTCATACTTAGCAAGCATTTTACGAAAGGTACCGTGAATAAAATGTGAACCACCATCAGTCATTAAATATCTAGGGACTCCAAACCTCAGGAAAATAACTTCTTTAAGCATCTTAATAGAGGTGTTATGATCAGCACTACTAGTTGGAATAGCTTCTACCCACTTAGTAACGTAATCAACAGCGACTAAATTATGTGTATACCCGTTAGAGGAAGGAAAAGGTCCCATATAATCAAAGCCCCAAACATCAAATGGTTCAATAACAAGTGAATAATTCATAGGCATTTCTTGACGTCTACTAACATTACCAATTCTTTGACATTCATCACAAGACAAGACAAACTTACGGGCATCCTTGAAGAGAGTAGGCCAATAAAAACTGGATTGCAATACCTTATGTGCAGTTCTATCTCCAGCATGGTGTCCTCCGTAAGCCTCGGAGTGACACTTGCGTAGGATCTGTTCCTGTTCATGCTTAGGAACACAACGTCTAATAATACCATCTACTCCTTATTTATAAAGATGTGGGTCATCCCCAAAGTAATGTCTCAAATCATAGAAGAACTTTTTCTTTTGCTGGTATGTGAAACTATGTGGTATAAATTTAGCAACAATATAATTAGCATAATCAGCATACCATGGAGCAGTACGAGAGGCATTTATGACATTTAATTGTTCATCGAGAAACTTATCATCAGTAGGTAGTGGGTCATCAAGAACATTCTCTAACCTAGACAAGTAATGTGCAACGGGGTTCTTAGCTCCCTTTCTATCAATGATATGCAAATCAAATTCCTGTAGCAGGAGACCCATCTAATAAGTCTAGGTTTAGCATCTTTCTTTTCCATAAGGTATTTAATAGTAGCATGATCAGTGTGAATAGTTACTTTAGAATCAACAATATAAGGTCTGAACTTATCACAAGCAAAAGCGACTGCTAAAAATTCTTTTTCAGTAGTAGCATAATTTCTTTGGGCACCATCTACGGTTTTACTAGCATATTGGTTAACATTTTATTTCTTCTCAACTCTTTGTCCTTGAATAACTTCTATAGCATAATCACTAGCATCGCACATAATTTCAAAGGGTAAATTCCAATTAGGTGGCTGAACAATAGGTGCAGAAATCAATGCTTTCTTAAGTATTTCAAATGCTTCTACACAATCATCATCAAAGACAAAAGGAATATCTTTATATAATAGATTAGTCAGAGGCTGAGAAATTTTTGAGAAGTCCTTAATGAACCTCCTATAAAAACCGACATGACCAAGGAAACTTCTTATACCTTTGATGTCCTTGGGACATGGCATCTTTTCTATAGCATCAACTTTAGCTTTATTGACTTCAATGCATCTTTCAGAAATTTTATGCCCCAAGACAATACCTTCATTAACCATAAAGTGGCATTTCTCCCAATTCAGAACAAGATTAGTTTCTTCACATATCTGCAAAACTCGATCAAGGTTGCTCAAGCAATCATCAAAAGACGATCCATAAACGGAGAAATCGTCCATGAAAACCTCACATATCTTTTCACAAATGTCAGAAAATATAGCCATCATGCATCTTTGAAAGGTAGCAGGTGCATTACATAAACCAAAAGGCATACGTCAATAAGCAAAAGTACCGAAAGGGCAAGTAAAAGTGGTCTTTGCTTGATCATCAGCTGACACGAGTATTTGAGAGAAGCTAGAGTAACCATCTAGAAAGAAAAAATGTGTATGTTTGGATAATCTTTCTAGCATTTGATCAATAAAAGGTAAGGGGTAATGATCTTTTTTAGTAGCTTTATTTAATTTGCGGAAATCAATTACCATCCTATAACCTGTAATAATTCTTTGCAAGATCAGTTCATCTTTATCATTAGGAACAACAGTAATACCTCCCTTCTTAGGGACACAATGGACAGGACTTACCCACTGACTATCAGCAACGGGATAAATTATATCTGCCTCAAGGAGCTTTAATGTTTCCTTTCTTACCATTTCTTTCGTCTTAGGATTCAGCCATCGTTGGTGATCAATAACTGGTTTGGCATCTTTCTCCAAATTTATTTTGTGTTGACATAGAGTGGGACTAATGCCCTTAAGATCATCAAGAGTATATCTGATAGCAGCACGGTGCTTCTTCAGAGTTTTCAATAATTTTTCTTCTTCATGCTCTGAAAGGTTAGAACTAATAATAACATGATATATCTTCTTTTCATCAAGATAAGCATATTTAAGAGTATCAGGTAATGGTTTAAGCTCAAACACGGGATCACCCTTGGGTGGAGGAGGATCCCCCAGTATTTCAACATGCAAATTGTGTTTCAGAATGGGTCCTTGTTTAAAGAATACTTCATCTATTTCCCTTCTTTCATTCATAAACATATCATTCTCATGGTCTAGCAAATATTGTTCTAAAGGATCATTAGGAGGCACAGCAATAGAAGCAAGACCAATAATTTCATCTTTAATAGGCAATTCTTTGTCACGGGGTTGTCTACGAAATTTAGAAAAATTAAACTCATGAGACATATCCCCTAAACCAACAGAAACAATATCCTTATTGCAGTCTATCTTAGCATTAACAATATTCAAGAAGGGTCTACCAAATATAATGGGACAAAAGCTATCTTGAGGGGAACCAAGAACAAGAAAATCAGCAGGATATTTAACTTTCCCACACAAGACTTCAACATCTCTAACAATCCCAACTGGTGAAATAGTGTCTCTATTGACAAGCTTAATTGTGACATCAATCTCTTCTATCTCAGGAGGTGCAATATCATGCATAATTTCTTTGTATAAGGAATGAGGTATTGCACTTGCACTAGCACCCATATCACTTAAGCCATGATAGCAATGATCTCCTATTTTAACAGAAATAACAGGCATGCCTACAAGAGGTCTATGTTTATTTTTAGTATCAGGCCTAGCAATTCTAGCAGCTTCATCACAGAAGTAAATAACATGCCCATCAATATTACGGCCAATAGATCTTTAACCATAGCAATATTAGATTCAACTTTAACTTGCTCAGGGGGTTTGTGTGTCCTAATATTACTTTTGTTGACTAGAGTTGAAACTTTAGCATGATCTTTCATTCTAACAAGGGAAGGTGGTTTCTGAACATAAGGAGTAGGAACAATAGGATCATTATAAGTGATAGTATTTTCTTCAACTTTAATAGGTGAACTACTTTTACTTCAATGGGAGGATTATATTTAAACCACTTCTCCTTAGGGAGATCAACATGAGTAGCAAAGGATTCACAGAAAGAAGCTACTATCTCAGAGTCAAGTCCATATTTAGTGCTAAATTTACGGAAAACATCGGTATCCATAAAAGATTTAACACAATCAAACTTAGGTGTTATACCTAACTCCTTACCTTCGTCGAGATCCCAATCTTCAGAGTTGCGTTTAATTCTCTCCAATAAATTCCATTTGAATTCAATAGTCTTCATCATAAAGGTAGCAATACAAGAAGTATCGAGCATGGAGCGATTGTCGTCAGAAAGCCGAGCATAAATTTTTTGAATAATCATTTCTCTTGAGAGCTCATGATTGGGGCATGAATATAACATTGACTTAAGCCTCCCCCAAGCTTGAGCGATGCTTTCTCCTTCACGAGGCCAAAAATTATATATATATAATTACGATCATGATGAACAAGATGCATAGGATAAAACTTCTGGTGAAATTCCAATTTCAATCGCTTATAGTCCCATGATCCCATATCATCACATAGCCTATACCATGTCAATGCATCTCCCTTCAAAGATAAAGGGAAGACCTTTTTCTTGATAACATCATCGGGCATACCTGCAAGCTTAAATAATCCACAAACTTCATCCACATAGATTAAGTGTAAGTCGGGATGCAATGTTCCATCTCTTGCAAAAGGATTAGCTAGCAGTTTCTCTATCATACCCGAAAGAATTTCGAAGTAAACATTTTAATTTTCAGTAGGTTCAGTAGGTTGAGGAGCAACTCTTTGCTCCACTGGTCGGGGTGAAGATACCCTGAAGAAGCCCCTCAAAGGATTACTTTCCATAGTAACAAGTGATAGTAAATTTCAGCACACTATATAAAATTTTCCTTACCAAATTCCACCTACCAAAGGCGCTTCACTCACAGGCAACGACGACAGAAAAGAGTCTTAATGACCTACAAGTATATGGGATCTATCATAGTCCTTTTGATAAGTAAGAGTGTCGAACCCAACGAGGAGCAGAAGGAAATGATAAGCAGTTTTCAGCAAGGTATTCTCTGCAAGCACTGAAATTATCGGTAACAAATAGATTTGTGATAAGGTAATTGGTAACGAGTAACAAGTAACAAGTGTAAATAAAGTGCAGCAAGATGGCCCAATACTTTTTATCGCAAAGGACAAGCCTGGTCAATTTCTTATATAGAGAAAGCGCTCCTGAGGACACATGGAAATTATCGTCAAGCTAGTTTTCATCACGATTATATGATTCGCGTTCGGTACTTTGATAATTTGTTATGTGGGTGGACCGGTGCTTGGGTGATGTCCTTACTTGGAAAAACATCCCACTTATGATTAACTCCTATTGCAAGCATCCGCAACTACAAAATAAGTATTAAGGTAAACCTAACCATAGCATGAAACATATGGATCCAAATCAGCCCCTTACGAAGCAACGCATAAACTAGGGTTTAAGCTTCTGTCACTCTAGCAACCCATCATCTACTTATTACTTCCCAATGCCTCCCTCTAGGCCCAAACAATGGTGAAGTGTCATGTAGTCGACATTCACATGACACCACTAGAGGGATGACAACATACATCTCATCAAAATATCGAACGAATACCAAATTCACATGACTACTAATAGCAAGACTTCTCCCATGTCCTCAGGAACAAACGTAACTACTCACAAAGCATATTAATATTCATAATCAGAGGGGTATTAATATGCATAATGGATCTGAACATATGATCTTCCACCAAGTAAACCAACTAGCATCAACTACAAGGAGTAATCAACACTACCAGTAACCCACAGGTACCAATCTGAGGTTTGGATACAAAGATTGGATACAAGAGATGAACTAGGGTTTGAGATGAGATGGTGCTAGTGAAGATGTTGATGGAGATTGACCCCCTCCCGATGAGAGGATCGTTGGTGATGACGATGGTGATGATTTCCCCCTCCCGGAGTGAAGTTTCCCCAGCAGAACAACTCCGCCGGAGCCCTAGATTGGTTCCGCCAAGGTTCCGCCTCGTGGCGGCGGAGTCTCGTCCCGAAAGTTTGCCTATGATTTTTTTCTCGGACGAAAGACCTCATATAGCAGAATATGGGCATTGGAGGCCACCAGGGCCCCCACGAGGCAGGGGGTAGGGCGCGCCCCCCACCCTCATGGCTGGTGGGTGGCCCCCTCTAGTACTTCTTGCGCTCAGTATTTTTTATATAATATGGAAATAACTTCTGTGAAGTTTTAGGACTTTTGGAGCTGTGCAGAACAGGTCTATAATATTTGCTCCTTTTCCAGCCCAGAATTCCAGCTGCCGGCGTTCTCCCTCTTTATGTAAACCTTGTAAAATAAGAGAGAATATGCATAAGTATTGTGACATAATGCGTAATAACAGCCCATAATGCAATAAATATCGATATAAAAGCATGATGCAAAATGGACGTATCATTGGTTATCTTTGCAAGTCTCTTCGAATTTTCAGTTTGGTTTGGCCTACTAGATTGATCTTTCTTGCAATGGGGGAAGTGCTTAGCTTTGGGTTCAATCTTGCAGTGCTCGATCCCAGTGACAAAAAGGGAAACGACACGTATTGTATTGTTGTCATCGAGGATAAAAAGATGGGGTTTATATCATATTGCATGAGTTTACCCTCTACATCAGGTCATGTTGCTTAAAGCGTTACTCTATTCTTATGAACTTAATTCTCTAGATGCATGCTGGATAGCGGTCGGTGTGTGGAGTAATAGTAGTAGATGCATGCAGGAGTCTGTCTACTTGTCTCGGACGTGATGCCTATATACATGATCATACCTAGATATTCTCATAATTATTCGCTTTTCTATCAATTGCTCGACAGTAATTTGTTCACCCACCGTAATACTTATGCTATCTTGAGAGAAGCCACTAGTGAAACTTATGGCCCCCGGGTCTATTTTCCATCATACAAGTTTCCAATCTATCTTATTTTGCAATCTTTACTTTCAAACCATATCATAAAAATACCAAAAATATTTATCTTATTATTATCATCTCTATCAGATCTCATGCAAGTGGCCGTGAAGGGATTGACAACCCCTTTATCGCATTTGCTGCGAGGTTCTTATTTGTTTGTGTAGGTATGAGCTGACTCGCGCGTGGTCTCCTACTGGATTGATACCTTGGTTCTAAAAAACCGAGGGAAATACTTACGCTGCTTTGCTGCATCACCCTTTCCTCTTCAAGGGAAAACCAACACATGCTCAAGAGGTAGCAAGAAGGATTTCTAGCGCCGTTGCCGGGGAGAGCTACGCCAAGTCAAGACATACCAAGTACCCATCACAACTCTTACCCTTCGCATTACATTATTTTCCATTTGCCTCTCGTTTTCCTGTCCCCCACTTCACCCTTGCCATTTTATTCGCCCTCTTTTCCGTTCGCCTCTTTTTCCTTCCTGCCTTCTGTGTGCTCATTCTTTTTGCGATTTGTTGCCAGCATGTCTGAAACTGGGGAGGTTATCATTGATAAGGATAATAATATGGAAAACTTTGATGCTATTGATGATCCTCTTGAAAATCCTATTATTTTCCAACTAAAAAGTTTCGTATTGGTAGAGGTAATATTATTGGGAAGGGAGTTATTCAAGATTTCTTTACTTGTGTCGGTGCTTTCCCACCATGAGTGGATCTATCCTTCATAAAACTAGTAGTCTCGCAGATGCTATATCCATGCTCATAGTTGAAATCCAAAGACAATTTTTACATATGCATCCTTCCATACAAAGGATCTTCCTAGAATTTTATAATATTGAGCATTCTTGTGTTAAGCGATCGGCAACCATCTTTTTAGCTCACGAGTTCAGATTTATAATAAAAGAATCCAATGAAATCTTTGCGTATTATAGGGTGGATGCTGGCCATCCTCCCATAGAAGCAATCCTTTTCTATCAAGAAGACATTATGTGTTTACAATCTTTAGATCATGTTGCTTTTAATGAAAACCTTAGAAAAAAGCTTCCTACCGATGCTCTTGTTAATAGGATCTCTGAACTTAATGATAATTTTCCCATCCAGAACAATGGGCTAGGTTTTTCCCTTGAACAAAGGCTCATGACTTTTTGCCAAAAGAATGCTTATAATGATGAATTGATTGTGCAATATGAGGGGCCAAAGGAGGAACCAACACCCCCCGAGCTTGATCTTGGGGACTATTGTTCCATTAAATCTAGCCCTTTTGATTACTTTTGCTTGCCACAAAGAAAGCTTGCTGCTGAACGTAGGGAGTATGAGATGAGCTTTCGCGATTTACCTTATCATTTCATGGCAATACCTAGATCTATCTT
The DNA here is from genome assembly GCF_003073215.2 of Triticum urartu. Lineage (NCBI taxonomy): Eukaryota > Viridiplantae > Streptophyta > Magnoliopsida > Poales > Poaceae > Triticum > Triticum urartu. Next base: position 99,920,870 of record NC_053024.1, read on the forward strand.
CGCTTTTATGGGGGGTAAACCAACGCATGCTCAAGAGGTAGTAGTGGGTGGTGAGGCTTGCGGAGGCGTCTCGCTCTCCACCATATTCGGCCCCAGCGAATTCCCAGAAGACGATGATAGCTGGGGGAGATCGCGGGCCGGGCTATAGCATGAAATTTCAATATGTTAAAACCACAATCGTAAATACTTGATATATATTAAGTATCCTTGGACATTTACGACGCAGCCAGGGGCTTCGACCTGGGCGCCACTCGGGGATGACTTCGGCGTCTGAGTCCGAGTCATCCGAAAGGGAAATCTTCGCCTTCTTGGATGCTTACGCTTCTAGGTCCATGGAGGCCGCTCTTTTCTTCTCCCCCCTTTAAGGGGAGAATTGATCTCCTCCTCTTCCTCTCCGTCTTCATCTTTCTCGTGGGAGGAGGGAGCTTCGGTATCTTCAGACGCAGTGTCCAAAGTACCTTTACGGTGAAGGCCACTTTTGGCCTCCTTGCCCTTCTTCTTGGCCTTCTTCTCCGGCGCCTGGTACGGCACCGGGACCAACATCCTTGTCAGTAGAGGACTGGCTGTGTCTTTGGGTAGCGGAGCCGGACACTGGATTCGCTCCGCCTTCTTTGTCCATCCCTGAGGGAAGAATGGAAAGCTCAGCATACTCATTGGATTTGCAAGATGAAGTTATGTTCGGAAATCATAAAACTTACTGGAGTGGCCGGATGAGCGCAGTCGAGGCCGATGTCTTCGGTCATCTCCGGCCACGACCTCTGGGCCTTGAAAAGCAGCTTCCAGATCTCTTCGTGCATCGTGCCGAAGAATCGCTGCAAGGTCCGAGGGCCAGCTAGATTGAATTCCCACATGTGGAGAGGCCGCGCTGGCAGGGGAGAATCCGGCGAAAAAGCATCACCTGGATCACATCAGCAAGACTAGTGTTCTTCTCCATCATATTCTTGATGCGCTTCTGCAGCATCATCACCTCGCCGGAAGATGCCCAATCCAGGCCCTTGTTAATCCATGACGTGAGCCGCATTGGGGGTCCAGACTTGAACTCAGGAGTGGCTGCCCATGTGGCGCCGCGAGGTTCGGTGATGTAGAACCACCCCTATTGCCATCCCTTCACGGTTTCCACAAAGGCCCCTTTGGGCCAGGTGACGTTGGGGAGCTTGCTCACCATGGCTCCGCCGCAGTCCGCATGTTGCCCGTCGACCACTTTCGGCTTCACGTTGAAGACCTTAAGCCATAGGCCGAAGTGGAGGGAATGCGGAGGAGAGCCTCACACACGACGATGAACGCCGAAATGTGGAGGAAGGAATTTGGGGCTAGATCGTGGAAATCTAGCCCGTAATAGAACATGAGGCCACAGACGAAAGGGTGGAGGGGAAACACTAGTCCACGGAGGAAGTGGGGGATGAATATCACCTCTCATTGGGCTCCGGAGTAGGAATAATCTGTTTTTTGGTGGGGAGCCGATGCACGATGTTCGCGGCCAGGTATGGTGGACACTTGAAAAAGATTTGGGTTTAAGGGTTTTTGGATGCACAAGTAGTATCTCTACTTAGTGCGGAATTTTTGGCTAGCAAAGATAGGGGGCAAGCATCACATGTTAAAGGATCCATGATAATATGACTTCTATGTGAATATGAACAAGCATAAATCATTACCTATCTTCCTTGTCCAACGTCAACAATTTTGGCATATAATATTTTGATGAGGGCTCACAATCACAAAATATTTCTAGGATAGTATATCTATATGTGATTCTTCTCTTCCCTTATTAATTCTTTCATGAGTTGCATCATTGACTAATGCTATGTTTGTCAATCTCTAATAAAATTTTCTACTTATACTTTTCCTTATGTGGTGCTATCACCTAGCATAGGATTAGTATATAATCTTATTGATTTATTTCCTTCCTCCTTTTCTTTCTTATTTCTTCTCTTTATTTGCAACATGAAAGTAAATAAAGCAAAAAGTCAAACTAACTTTATTATATAACTTGCACACGATTACAAGGATAGATCACTAAGCAAACTCTCAAATAAGAAAGGATCGAACTAAACTTTATTTCATCTAAAAGCAAAATATTGAACTAAGATAAGTAAAAGCAAAAAGATAGTGGGATGATACGATACCGGGGCACCTCCCCCAAGCTTGGCGGAAGCCAAGGGGAGTGACCATACCCGATACTCAGTTCTCCTTTGGTGGTGAAGATGGTGATGGTGGTGATGACAATTGTGCCTTCAGCTTTTTCATATTGTAGTTGAGGAGAGCAATTTCCTCTTTTAAATCATCGACCTCCAACTCCAGATTCAAGACCTTGTCACATAAATCTCCTTTGCTTTTCTGTCGTAAACGAGAAGGAATAGATCGGTTGTTAGACCGGTTAGCTCTCTTAGGGAGACTGGACTTCTTGAACTCTATGTGCATATCCCCAGGTTGAGGTAGAGGAACATCCTCCTCCTCCGAGCTTGAATCATCAACCCTCATCAAGTGAGCATCCTCCTCGTCATCTGTAGTTTGACCATAAGGACATAGGTCCCCATAGGTCTTTGGGTCAGCAACGAGATGTGAGACATAGCTCTCACCGCCAGAGTCTTGGGACGACATATTTTCAAAACTGTGCAGGAAACAACAAGAAAATGTTGGAGAATGTAGTAATTTCAAAAAATTTCCTACGCACACACAGGATCATGGTGATGCATAGCAACAAGAGGGGAGAGTGTGTCTATGTACCCTCGTAGACCGAATGCGGAGGCGTTAGCACAACGCGGTTGATGTAGTCGTACGTGTTCATGATCCGACCGATCCAAGTACTGAACACATGGCACCTCCGAGTTCTGCACACGTTCAACCCGATGACGCCCCGCGAGCTTTGATCCAGCGAAGCTTCACGGGAGAGTTTCGTCAGCACGATGGCGTGGTGATGGTGATGATGATGCTACCGACGCAGGGTTCACCTAAGCACCGCTACGATATAATCGAGGTGGATTATGGTGGAGGGGGGCACCGCACCCAGCTAAGAGATCAATGATCAATTGTTGTGTCTTCGGGGTGCCCCCTGCCCCCGTATATAAAGGAGCAAGGGGGAGGAGGCGGCCGTCCAGGGAGAGGCGCTCCAAGGGGGAGTCCTACTCCCACTAGGAGTAGGACTCCTCCTATTCCTAGTCGGAGTAGGAGAGGGGGAAGGAAAGGGAGAGGAGGAGAAGGAAAGAGGGGGCCGGCCCCCCTTGCCCTAAACCAATTCGGTTTGGGCCTTGGGGGCGAGTCCCACACTTCCCTTGCTGCCCTCTATTTCCACTAAGGCCCATGTAGGCCCATTAAGCCCCCAGGGGGTTCCGATAACCCCCCGGTACTCCGGTATACGTCCGAAACCTTCGGGAACCTTTCCGGTGTCCAAACATAGTCGTCCAATATATCGATCTTTATGTCTCGACCATTTCGAGACTCCTCATCATGTCAGTGATCATATACGGGACTCCGAACTACCTTTGGTACATCAAAGCACAAAAACTCATAATACCGATCATCACCGAACTTTAAGCGTGCGGACCCTACGGGTTCGAGAACTATGTAGACATGACCGAGACACGTCTTCGGTCAATAACCAATAGCGGAATCCTGATGCTCATATTGGCTCCCACATATTATATGAAGATCTTTATCGGTCAAACGCATAACAACATACGTTGTTCCCTTTGTCATCGGTATGTTACTTGCCCGAGATTCGATCATTGGTATCTCAATACCTAGTTCAGTCTTGTTACTGGCAAGTCTCTTTACTCGTTCCGTAATACATCATCCCGCAACTAACTCATTAGTTACAATCCTTGCAAGGCTTATAGTGACGTGCATTACTGAGTGGGCCCGGAGATACCTCTCCGACAATCGGAGTGACAAATCCTAATCTCAAAATACGCCAACTCAACAAGTACCTTCGGAGACACCTGTAGAGCACCTTTATAATCAACCAGTTACGTTGTGACGTTTGGTAGCACACAAAGTGTTCCTCCGGTAAACGGGAGTTGCATAATCTCATAGTCATAGGAACATATATAAGTCATGAAGAAAGCAATAGCAACATACTAAATGATGAAGTGCTAAGTTAACAGAATGGGTCAAGTCAATCACATCATTCTCCTAATGATGTGATCCCGTTAATCAAATGACAACTCATGACTATGGCTAGGAAACTTAACCATCTTTGATCAACGAGCTAGTCAAGTAGAGGCATACTAGTGACACTCTGTTTTGTCTATGTATTCACATATGTATTATGTTTCCGGTTAATACAATTCTAGCATGAATAATAAAAATTTATCATGAAATAAGGAAATAAATAATAACTTTATTATTGCCTCTAGGGCATATTTCCTTCAGTCTCCGACTTGCACTAGAGTCAATAATCTAGTTCACATCGCCATGTGATTTATCACCAATAGTTCTCATCACCATGTGATTAGTTCACATCGCCATGTGACTAATATACAAAGGGTTTTACTAGAGTCAATAATCTAGTTCACATAGCTATGTGATTAAGACCCAAAGAATACTAAGGTGTGATCATGTTTTGCTTGTGAGAGAAGCTTAGTCAACGGGTCTGTCACATTCAGACCCGTATGTATTTTGCAAATTTGTATGTCAACAATGCTCTGCATGGAGCTACTCTAGCTAATTTTTCCACTTTCAATATGTATCCAGATTGAGACTTAGAGTCATCTAGATCAGTGTCAAAACTTGCATCGATGTAACCCTTTACGATGAACCTTTTGTCACCTCCATAATCGAGAAACATATCCTTATTCCACTAAGGATAATTTTGACCATTGTCCAGTGATCTACTCCTAGATCACTATTGTACTCCCTTGCTAAACTCAGTGTAGGGTATACAATAGATGTAGTAAATAGAATGGCATACTTTATAGAACCTATGGCTGAGGCATAGGGAATGACTTTCATTCTCTTTCTATCTTCTGCCGTGGTCGGGCTTTGAGTCTTACTCAATTTCACACCTTGTAACACATGCAAGAACTCTTTCTTTGACTGTTCCATTTTGAACTACTTCAAAATCTTGTCAAGGTATGTACTCATTGAAAAAACTTATCAAGTGTCTTGGTCTATCTCTATAGATCTTGATGCTCAATATGTAAGCAGCTTCTCCGAGGTCTTTATTTGAAAAACTCCTTTCAAATACTCCTTTACGCTTTCCAGAAAATTCTACATTATTTCCGATCAACAATATGTCATTCACATATGTTCATCAGAAATGTTGTAGTGCTCCCACTCACTTTCTTGTAAATACAGGATTCACCACAAGTCTGTATAAAACTATATGCTTTGATCAACTCATCAAAGCATATATTCCATCTCCGAGATGCTTGCACCAGTCCATAGATGGATCGCTGGAGCTTGCACATTTTGGTAGCACCTTTAGGATCGACAAAACCTACTTGTTGCATCATATACTACTCTTCTTTAAGAGATCCATTAAAGAATGTAGTTTTGACATCCATTTGCCAGATTTCATAAAATGTGGCAATTTGCTAACATGATTCGTACGGACTTAAGCATCGCTACGAGTGAGAAAATCTCATCATAGTCAACACCTTGAACTTTCTCAAAACCTTTTTCGACAAGTCTAGCTTTGTAGATCGTAACACTACTATCAGCGTCCGTCTTCCTCTTGAAGATCCATTTATATTCTATGGCTTGCCGATCATCGAGCAAGTCAACAAAAGTCCACACTTTGTTTTGATACATGAATCCCATCTCAAATTTCATGGCCTCAAGCCATTTCGCGGAATCTGGGCTCATCATCGCTTCCTCATAGTTCGTAGGTTCATCATGGTCAAGTAACATGACCTCCAGAACAGGATTACCATACCACATTGGTGCGGATCTCACTCCGGTTTACCTACGAGGTTTGGTAGTAACTTGATCTGAAGTTATATGATCAACATCATTAGCTTCCTCACTAATTGGTGTAGGAATCACATGAACAGATTTCTGTGATGAACTACTTTCCAATAAGGGAGCAGGTACAGTTACCTCATCAAGTTCTACTTTCTTCCCACTCACTTCTTTCGAGAGAAACTCCTTCTCTAGAAAGGATCCATTCTTAGCAACGAATGTCTTGCCTTCGGATCTGTGATAGAAGGTGTACCCAAATGTCTCCTTTGGGTATCCTATGAAGACACATTTCTCCGATTTGGTTTTGAGCTTATCAGGATGAAAATTTTTCACATAAGCATCGCAACCCCAAACTTTAAGAAACGACAACTTTGGTTTCTTGCCAAACCAAAGTTCATATGGTGTCATCTCAACGGATTTAGATGGTGCCCTATTTAACGTGAATGCAGCTGTCTCTAATGCATAACCCCAAAACGATAGTGGTAAATCGGTAAGAGACATCATAGATTGTACTATATCCAATAAAGTACGGTTATGACGTTCGGACACACCATTATGCTGTGGTGTTCCAGGTGGCATGAGTTTGTGAAACTATTCCACATTGTTTAAATTGAAGACCAAACTCGTAACTCAAATATTCGCCTCTGCGATCAGATCGTGGAAACTTTATTTTCTTGTTACGATGATTTTCCACTTCACTCTGAAATTCTTTGAACTTTTCAAATGTTTCAGACTTATGGTTCATCAAGTAGATATACCCATATTTGCTCAAATCATCTGTGAAGATCAGAAAATAACGATACCTGCCGCGAGCCTCAACACTCATCGGACTTCATACATCAGTATGTATTATTTCCAACAAGTCTGTTGCTCGCTCCATGTTTCCGGAGAACGGAGTTTTTAGTCATCTTGACCATGAGGCATGGTTCGCAAGCATCAACTGATTCATAGTCAAGTGATTCCAAAAGCCCATCAGCATGGATTTTCTTCATGCACTTTACACCAGTATGACCTAAACGGCAGTGCCACAAATAAGTTGCACTATCATTATTAACTTTGCATATTTTGGCTTTAATATTATGAATATGTGTATCACTATGATCGAGATCCAACAAACCATTTTCATTGGGTGTATAACCATAGAAGGTTTTATTCATGTAAACAGAATAACAATTATTCTCTGACTTCAATAAATAAACGTATTGCAATAAACATGATCAAATCATATTCTTGCTCAATGCAAACACCAAATAAAATTTATTTAGGTTCAACACTAATCCCGAAAGTATAGGGAGTGTGCGATGATGATCAAATCATTATTGGAACCACTTCCAACACACATCGTCACTTCACCCTTAACTACTCTCTGTTTATTCTGCAACTCCCGTTTCAAGTTACTACTCTTAGAAACTGAACTAGTATCAAATACCGAGGGCTTGCTATAAACACTAGTAAAGTACACATCAATAACATGTATATCCAATATACCTTTGTTCACCTTGCCATCCTTCTTATCCGCTAAATACTTGGGGCAGTTCTGCTTCCAGTGACCAGTCCCTTTGCAGTAGAAGCACTCAGTCTTAGGCTTAGGTCCAGACTTGGGTTTCTTCACTTGAGTGGCAACTCGCTTGCCATTCTTCTTGAAGTTCCCTTTCTATCCATTTTCCCTTTTCTTGAAATTAGTGGTCTTGTTAACAATCAACACTTGATGCTCTTTCTTGATTTCTACCTTCGTCGATTTCAGCATCACGAAGAGCTTGGGAATCATTTCCGTTATCCCTTGCATATTATAGTACATCACGAAGTTCTAGTAACTTGGTGATAGTGACTAGAGAACTTTGTCAATCACTATATTATCTGGAAGATTAACTCCCACTTGATTCAAGCGATTGTTGTACTTAGACATTCTGAACACATGCTCACTAGTTGAGCTATTCTCCTCCATCTTGTAGGCAAAGTACTTGTCAAAGGTCTTAAGCCTGTCGACATGGGCATGAGTCTGAAATACTAATTTCAACTCTTGGAACATCCCCGTGGTGTTCAAAACGTCTTTGAAGCCCCGATTCTAAGCCGTAAAGCATGGTGCACTAGACTACCAAGTAGTCATCATATCGAGGTCGCCAAACGTTCATAACGTTTGCATCTGCTCCTGCAATCGGCCAGGACATAATTCTTCTGTGCAGCAATGAGGATAATCCTCAGATCACGGATCCAATCCGCATCATTGCTACTAACATCTTTCAACTTAGTTTTTCTCTAGGAACATATCAAAATAAACAGGGAGCTACATCGCGAGCTATTGATCTACAACATAGTTATGCAAATACTATCAGGACTAAGTTCATGATAAATTAAAGTTCAATTAATCATATTACTTAAGAACTCCCACTTAGATAGACATCCCTCTAGTCATCTAAATGATCACGTGATCCAAATCAACTAAACCATGTGCGATCATCACGTGAGATGGAGTAGTTTTTAATGGTGAACATCACTATGTTGATCATATCTACTATATGATTCATGCTCGACCTTTCGGTTTCCAGTGTTCCGAGGCCATATCTGCATATGCTAGGCTCGTCAAGTTTAACCCGAGTATTCTACGTGTGCAAAACTGTCTTACACCCGTTGTAGATGAACGTTGAGCTTATCACACCCGATCATCACGTGGTGTCTCGACACGACGAACTTTGGCAACGGTGCATACTCAGGGAGAACACTTATACCTTGAAATTTTAGTAAGGGGTCATATTATAAAGCTACCATCGAATTAAGAAAAATAAGATGCATAAAAGATAAACATCACATGCAATCAAAATATGTGACATGATATGGCCATCATCATCTTGTGCCTTTGATCTCCATCTCCAAAGCATCGTCATGATCTCCATCGTCACCGGCATGACACCATGATCTCCATCATCTTGATCTATATCAATGTGTCATTAGATGGTCATCTCGCCAACTATTGGTCTTGCAACTTTTGCTATCGCATGGCGATAAAGTAAAGCAATTATTTGGCGCTTGCATCTTATGCAATAAAGAGACAACCATAAGGCTTCTGCCAGTTGCCGATAACTCCGTTACAAAACATGATAATCTCATACAATAAATATAGCATCATGCCTTGACCATATCACATCAAAACATGCCCTGCAAAAACAAGTTAGACATCCTCTACTTTGTTGTTGCAAGTTTTGCGTGGCTGCTATGGGCTGAGCAAGAACCGTTCTTACCTACGCATCAAAACAACAACGATATTCGTCAAGTTAGTGCTGTTTTAACCTTCACAAGGACCGGGCATAGGCACACTCGATTCAACTAAAATTGGAGAAACTGACACCCGCCAGCCACCTATGTGCAAAGCACGTCGGTAGAACCTGTCTCGCGTAAGCGTACGCGTAATGTCGGTCCGGGCCGCTTCATCCAATAATACCGCCGAATCAAAGTGTGACATGCTGGTAAGCAGTATGACTTGTATCGTCCACAACTCACTTGTGTTCTACTCGTGCATATAACATCTATGCATAAACCTGGCTCGGATGCCACTATTGGAGAACGTAGTAATTTCAAAAAAAATTCCTACGCACAGACAGGATCATGGTGATGCATAGCAACGAGAGGGGAGAGTGTGTCTACGTACCCTCATAGACCGAAAGCGGAAGCGTTAGCACAACGCGGTTGATGTAGTCGTACGTCTTCACGATCCGACCAATCCAAGTACCGAACGCACGGCACCTCCGATTTCTGCACACGTTCAACTCGACGACGTCCCGCGAGCTCCGATCTAGCGAAGCTTCATGGGAGAGTTTCGTCAGCACGATGGCATGGTGACGGTGATGATGATGCTACCGATGCAGGGCTTCACCTAAGCACCGCTACGATATAATCGAGGTGGATTACGGTGGACGGGGGCACCGCACACGGCTAAGAGATCAATGATCAATTGTTGTGTGTTTGGGGTTCCGGTAACACCCCGGTACTCCGGTATATGTCCGAAACCTTCCGGAACCTTTCCGGTGTCCAAATATAGTCGTCCAATATATCGATCTTTATATCAATCTAGGGCTCCGACGGAGCTGTTCTGCCGGGGAAACTTCCCTCCGGGAGGGGGAAATCATCACCGTCGTCATCACGAACGATCCTCTCATCGGGAGGGGGTTAATATCCATCAACATCTTCACCAGCACCATCTCATCTCAAACCCCAGTTCATCTCTTGTATCCAATCTTTGTCCCAAAGCCTCAGATTGGTACCTGTGGGTTGCTAGTAGTCTCGATTACTCCTTGTAGTTGATGCTAGTTGGTTTATTCGATGGAAGATCATATGTTTAGATCCTTTATGCATATTAATACCCCTTTGATTATGAACAATAATATGATTTGTGAGTAGTTACGTTTGTTCCTGAGGACATGGGAGAAGTCTTGCTATAAGTAGTCATGTGAATTTGGTATTCGTTCGATATTTTGATGAGATGTATGTTGTCTTTCCTCTAGTGGTGTCATGTGAACGTTGACTACATGACACTTCACCATTGTTTGGGCCTAGAGGAAGGCATTGGTGGGTAATAAGTAGATGATGGGTTGCTAGAGTGACAGAAGCTTAAACCCTAGTTTATGAGTTGCTTCGTAAGGGGATGATTTGGATCCATATGTTTCATGCTATGGTTAGGTTTACCTTAATACTTCTTTTGTAGTTGCAGATGCTTGCAATAGGGGTTAATCATAAGTGGGATGCTTGTCCAAGGAAGGGCAGCACCGAAGCACCAGTCCACCCACATATCAAATTATCAAAGTACCGAACGCGAATCATATGAGCGTGATGAAAACTAGCTTGACGATAATTCCAATGTGTCCTCGAGAGCGCTTCCCTTTATATAAGTGTTTGTCCAGGCTTGTCCTTTGCTACAAAAAGGATTGGGCCATCTTGCTGCACCTTATTAACTTTTATTACTTGTTACCTGTTACAAATTACCTTATCACAAAACTATCCGTTATCGAAAATTTTAGTGCTTGCAGAGAATACCTTACCGAAAACTGCTTATCATTTCCTTCTGCTCCTCGTTGGGTTCGACACTCTTACTTATCGAAAGGACTACGATAGACCCCCTATACTTGTGGGTCATCAAGACTCTTTTCTGGCGCCGTTGCCGGGGAGTGAAGCGCCTTTGGTAGGTGGAATTTGGTAATGAAAATTTTATATATTGTGCTAAAATTTACTATCACTTGTTACTATGGAACATAATCCTTTAAGGGGCTTGTTCGGGGTATCTTCACCCCGACCAGTAGAGCAAAGAGTTGCTCCTCAACCTACTGAACCTACTGAAAAAGTTTACTTTGAAATTCCTTCGGGTATGATAGAAAAACTGCTAGCTAATCCTTTCACAGGTGATGAAACATTACATCCCGATTTGCATGTAATCTATGTTGATGAAGTCTGAGGATTATTTAAGCTTGCAGGTATGCCCGAGGATGTTATCAAGAAGAAGGTCTTACCTTTATCTTTGAAGGGAAAGGCATTTACATGGTTTAGGCTATGCGATGATATGGGATCATGGAACTACAACCGATTGAAATTGGAATTTCATCAGAAGTTTTATCCTGTGCATCTTGTTCATGTTAATCGTGATCGTAATTATATATATATATATATATATAATTTTTGGCCTCGCAAAGGAGAAAGCATCGCTCAATCTTTGGGGAGGCTTAAGTCAATGTTATATTCATGCCCCAATCATGAGCTTTCAAGAGAAATTATTATTCAAAAAATTTATGCTCGGCTTTCTCTCGATAATCGCTCCATGCTCGATACTTATTGTACTAGCTCTTTTGTGATGAAGACTATTGAATTCAAATGGGATTTATTGGAGAGAATTAAACGCAACTCTGAAGATTGAGATCTTGATGAAGGTAAGGAGTCAGGTATAACACCTAAGTTTGATTGTGTTAAATCTTTTATAGATACCAATGCTTTTCGTGAATTTAGCACTAAATATGGACTTGCCTCTGCGATAGTAGCTTCTTTCTATGAATCCTTTGCTACTCATGTTGATCTCCCTAAGGATAATTGGTTTAAATATAATCCTCCCATTGAAGTAAAAGTAGTTGCACCTATTAAAGTTGAAGAAAAGACTATCACTTATAATGATCCTATTGTTCCTACTACTTATATTGAGAAACCACCTTTCCCTGTTAGAATAAAGGATCATGCTAAAGCTTGAACTGTAGTTCGTAAGAGTAATACTAGAACACCTACTCCCTCTGAGCAAATTAAAGTTAAACCTAGTGTTGCTATGGTTAAAGATCTCTTGGCCGATAATATTGATGGGCATGTTATTTACTTCTGTCATGAAGCTGCTAGAATTGCTAGGCCCGATACTAAAAATAAACATAGACCTGTTGTAGGCATGCCTGTTATTTCTGTTAAAATAGGAGATCATTGCTATCATGGCTTATGTGATATGGGTGCTAGTGCAAGTGCAATACCTCATTCCTTATATAAAGAAGTTATGCATGATATTGCACCTGCTGAGATAGAGGAAATTGATGTTACAATTAAGCTGGCCAATAGAGACACTATTTCACCAATTGGGGTTGTTAGAGATGTTGAAGTATTGTGTGGGAAAGTCAAATATCCTGCTGATTTTCTTGTTCTTGGTTCCCCACAAGATAACTTTTGTCCCATTATATTTTTTAGACCCTTCTTGAATATTGTCAATGCTAAGATAGACTGCTTAAAGGATGTAGTTACTATTGGTTTGGGGGATATGTCTCATGAGTTTAATTTTGCTAAATTTCGTAGATAAACCCATGATAAAGAATTGCCTAGTAAAGATGAAATTATTGGTCTTGCTTCTATTTTCGTGCCTCCTAGTGATCCTTTAGAACAATATTTGCTAGACCATGAAAATGATATGTTTATGAATGAAAGAAGGGAATTAGATGAAGTATTCTTTAAATAGGGACCTATTTTGAAACACAACTTGCCTGTTGAAATTCTAGGGGATCCTCCTCCATCCAAGGGTGACCCCGTGTTTGAGCTTAAACCTTTACCTGATACTCTTAAATATGCTTATCTTGATGAGAAAGAGATATATCCTATTATTATTAGTGCCAACCTTTTAGAGCATGAAGAAAAGAAATTATCGAAAACTCTGAAGAAGCACCGTGCTGCTATTGGATATACTCTTGATGATATTAAGGGCATTAGTCCTACTCTATGCCAGCACAAAATAAAATTGGAGAAAGACGCGAAACCGGTTGTTGATCACCGATGACGGTTAAATCCTAAGATGAAAGAAGTGGTAAGAAAAGAAATACTAAAGCTTCTGGAGGCAGGTAGAATTTATCCTGTTGCTGATAGTCAGTGGGTAAGTCATGTCCATTGTGCCCTAAGAAGGGAGGTATTACTATTGTCCCTAATGATAAAGATGAACTGATCCCACAAAGAATTGTTACAGGTTATAGAATGGTAGTTGATTTCCGCAAATTAAATAAAGCTACTAAAAAGGATCATTACCCTTTACCTTTTATTGATCAAATGCTCGAAAGATTATCCAAACATAGACATTTTTGTTTTCTAGATGGTTATTCTGGTTTCTCTCAAATACCTGTGTCAAAAGAGGATCAAGAAAAGACAGCTTTTACTTGCCCTTTCGGTACCTTTGCTTATAGACATATGCCTTTTGGTTTACGCAATTGTAGCGACCAGACCTCAAACGGTCCGATCTCTGTGCTCCGGTGTCATCCCTAGATCAGTAATGCTGACAGCACACAGTACTTGAAGGATTTATAACAGAGTAGCAATCACACACTTATTACATCGAGGATCTCAAAAGAGAACTTATTACAATAAATATGGCTTAAGGCCATCTAATAACGATAACAGCGGAAGGCTTGGAAGATAAGTGAGTCCATCAACTCCAACGGCATCACTGAGTATAGAACCATGACCTAAAACTCCTTAATCGTCATCTGAAAAGTCTGCAACATTAACGTTGCAGCCCGAAACGGGTCAGCACATGGAATATGCTGGCAATGTAACACATAGAGAGTAATGGAATGAAACAGCTATACTATATGCATATTTGGCTGGTGGAAAGCTCTATGGTTACAGTTTTGCGTAAAGCCAATTTTCCCTACTGGAAAGGAATAAATTTAATTAACTATCATGGTGGTTGTTAAACACTGAGAATGGTTGACAACATTCTCAATCCCAATTAAGCATCATCATTAAACAAACCCGTCAAAATTAATTTAGAGTAACATGTTGAGATTCACATGATAATCCAGGTACTAGATACTCAAGATGTCCATAACCGGGAACACGGCTAACCATGATTAGTTTATACACTCTGCAGAGATTTGCGCACTTTTCCCCACAAGACTCGATCGCCTCCGTTTGGTTTCTCGCACTACAAGGTGTTTGAGAAGACGGATGACCGAGACATAGTCTTTCAGAAGCGCTAGCACCTTATGATGGGTAGACCATACCACCTACATCCCCTACATCTGCTAGTCTACCACTGTAAGAGTTCGCACGACTTAGTGAACTATGCTAGAGCCCATAATAGCTTGTGGCTGCACACGGAAGTTTCTAGCAGGAATAATCTCATGATCCCTTTGAGCCTGGGTGGCGGTCCATAAAGAAAAATAGGCAATCCTGGAATACCCAGGTACCTCAATCCACCCAGATGTGTGTTTAAGTTGCCACCTTAAATAAACTATTCATTAACAATCTCACATCTGTCATGGATACACTCACCCAATCCACGTCTACTAGCATAGCATGGCATAATAAGCAAACGTAGAAGTGACTCCCAAAGGTTTGATAGTAAACAGGTAATAGGTACTACCTCAACTACTTCCCAAACCCACAATTTAATTAGATCCTAATCATGCAATGTTTAAGGATTGATCTAATGCAATAAAACTGGGTAGTAGGAGGTATGATCAAAGTGTTACTTGCCTTGCTGATGATCCAGGAAACCTAGCGATTCGAAGTAGCAAGCGGCGCACTCCGGGTACTCTATCGCAAACAAACAAGCATACAATAAGCACTCAACTAATGCATAGGTAAAACTCAAATAAGAGATCTAACCAGAAGGTTCAACTTAAGAACTCCGGTTGGCAAAAAGAATCAAATCGAACGAAGCAACGAAAGACAAAACGACAAAAAAAAAGCTTCGTTTACTAGTCTGGATCTAGGGCAATTTTTACAGTGGCAAAAACTTGTTTGAGTTGGTTAAACGGAAAGAGGGTTTTGAGACAAAACTCCAGGCGCTTGAATCGCCTGATTCCGATAAACGAGCGAAAAGTTAAACTAAAATGAAAATCGGATTAGAAATCCCGATCAGAAAAATCGCGGATTTAATCCGAAAAAAAGAAAAACGATGAACGGTCGTTAAAACGAACGAACGGAAGAACGCTCACTAATTATATAAACCGGAAAACCGATCTATTTAAAAAACCGAAACTAAAAAATGAACAAAACCGTCGGAAAACCGAATGGTTTTTCAAAAAAAAACGGCGGCGGGATCGAGGTAAACCTCGGGCGGCGGGTCCGGCGGCAGCGACGGCTTGGGGCGGCTAGTGTTTGGGGTGGGGTTCCGGCTGGGCCTCCCCGGCTTTTAAAGCTGGACGGGCCTTAGTGTCCGGGTCAGACACGGCCCGTAGGTCGGTTGCGCGTTTTTTTTAAATAGTTACGCTCAGAAAAAAACAAAAGGACTACTAAACGGACTCCAAAAATCCCGAGATAAATTTTCCCCGGCTTCTAAAATCAAGCCGCAGAAGATGAACATTTATTTGGGGCCTAAATGCAATTTTGGAAAACACGCATTTTTCCTAAATTCAAATAAAATATCAAACAAAACCAAATAAAATCTTGTTTGGTTTTTTTTTATTAAATCCTCAATATTTCTTTATTTTGGGAAGTCATTTTATTCCCTCTGTCATATTTTCATATTAGAAATAATTGAAGATAAAATAAATAAAATCAAATGATCCTATTTTCAAAATTTGAGACAACTCAAATATGAAAATAACAAAATCTCCAACTCTCTCCGAGGGTCCTTGAGTTGCGAAAATTTCTAGGATCAACCAAAATGCAATAAATATGATATGCAATGATGATCTAGTGTATAACATTCCAAATTGAAAATTTGGGATGTTACAGCAATGCACCTACTACCTTTCAAAGATGTATGACTTCTATATTCTCTGACTTTTGTGAAAAGATTGTTGAGGTATTCATGGATGATTTTTCTATATATGGAACTTATTTTGATGGTTTCTTAAGCAACCTTGATCGAGTTTTGCAGAGATGTGAAGAAACTAATCTTGTCTTGAATTGGGAGAAGTGCCACTTTATGGTTAATGAAGGTATTGTCTTGGGGCATAAAATTTCTGAAAGAGGTATTGAAGTTGATAAAGCTAAGGTTGATGCTATTGAAAAGATGCTGTGTCCTAAGGACATTAAAGGTATAAGAAGTTCCCTTGGTCATGTCGGTTTATATACGAGGTTCCTTAAGGACTTCTCTAAAATTTCTAGGCCTCTAACTAATCTCTTACAAAAAGATGTTCCTTTTGTCTTTGATGATGATTGTGTAGAAGCATTTGAAATACTTAAGAAAGTTTTGATTTCTGCACCTATTGTTCAACCCCTGGTTGGAATTTACCATTTTAAATTATATGTGATGCTAGTGATTATGCTGTAGGGGCTGTTCTAGGACAAAGAGTTGATAAGAAATTAAATGTTATCCAATATGCTAGTAATACTCTGGACAGTGCCCATAGAAATTATGCTACTACTGAAAAATAATTTTTAGCAGTTGTATTTCCTTGTCATAAGTTCAGACCTTATATTGTTGATTCTAAAGTAACTGTACACACTGATCATGCTGCTATTAAATATCTTATGGAAAAGAAAGATGCTAAACCTAGACTTATTAGATGGGTTCTCTTGCTACAAGAATCTGATTTGCATATTATTGATAAAAAGGGAGCTGAGAACCCCGTTGCAGACAACTTGTCTAGGTTAGAGAATGTTCTTGATGACCCACTACCTATTGATGATAGCTTTATTGATGAACAATTAGCTGTCATAAATGCCTCTCGTACTGCTCCATGGTATGCTGATTATGCTAATTACATTGTTGCTAAATTTATACCACCTAGTTTCACATACCAACAAAAGAAAAAGTTTTTCTATGATTTAAGACATTACTTTTGGGATGACCCACACCTTTATCAAGAAAGAGTAGATGGTGTTATTAGACGTTGTGTACCTGAGCATGAACAGGAACATATCCTACGCAAGTGTCACTATGAGGCTTATGGAGGACACCATGCTCGAGATAGAACTGCACATAAGGTATTGCAATTCGGTTTTTATTGGCCTACTCTCTTCAAGGATGCCCGTAAATTTGTCTTGTCTTGTGATGAATGTCAAAGAATTGGTAATGTTAGTAGATGTCCAGAAATGCCTATGAATTATTCACTTGTTATTGAACCATTTGATGTTTGGGGCTTTGATTATATGGGACCTTTTCCTTCCTCTAACAGGTATACACATAATTTAGTCGCTGTTGATTACGTTACTAAGTGGGTAGAAGCTATTCCAACTAGTAGTGTTGATCATAACACCTCTATTAAGATGCTTAAAGAAGTTATTTTCCCGAGGTTTGGAGTCCCTAGATATTTAATGACTGATGGTGGTTCACATTTTATTCATGGTGCCTTTCGTAAAATGCTTGCTAAGTATGACGTTAATCATAGAATTGCATCTCCTTATCACCCACAGTCTAGTGGTCAAGTAGAATTGAGTAACAGAGAGCTCAAATTAATTTTGCAAAAGACTGTTAATAGATCTAGAAAGAATTGGTCCAAGAAACTTGATGATGCATTATGGGCCTATAGAACTGCATATAAAAATCCTATGGGTATGTCTCCGTCTAAGATGGTTTATGGAAAAGCATGTCACTTACCTCTCGAACTAGAGCATAAGGAATATTGGGCCATTAAAGAGCTCAATTATGATTTCAAACTTGCCGGTGAGAAGAGGCTTTCTGACATTAGCTCACTTGATGAATGGAGAACGCAGGCTTATGAGAATGCCAAACTGTTTAAAGAAAAAGTTAAAAGATGGCATGACAAAAGGATACAAAAACGTGAGTTTAATGTAGGTGATTATGTATTGTTATACAACTCTTGTTTAAGATTTTTTTGCAGGCAAAGTCCTTTCTAAATGGGAAGGTCCTTACATGATCGAGGAAGTTTATCGTTCCGGTGCCATAAAAATCAACAACTTCGAAGGCACAAATACAAGGGTGGTGAACGGTCAAAGAATCAAACATTATATCTCAGGTAATCCTATCAATGTTGAAACTAATGTTATGGAAACTG
The DNA here is from genome assembly GCF_003073215.2 of Triticum urartu. Lineage (NCBI taxonomy): Eukaryota > Viridiplantae > Streptophyta > Magnoliopsida > Poales > Poaceae > Triticum > Triticum urartu. The sequence continues at coordinate 99,939,169 of NC_053024.1, forward strand.
TAACCCCGGAAGAATACATAAAGGACACTTTCCAGAATGTTTCTGACTCCGAAAAGGAATAGGTATGAGGTACGACAAGTAAACCGACTCCAAAACAGTTCAAATAGCAATTTTTCTCCATTTTGGAATATTTAAGAAAAAAGGAAAATAAGAAGCAGTCCGGGAAGGACACGAGGCGCCCACGAGGGTGGAAGGGCGCCCCCTGCCTCGTGGGCACCTCGTGTGCTCTCCGGACTCCATTTTCTTGCACGATACTTCTTTTGGTCGAAAAAAATTCATTATGTAATCTCCCGAAGGTTTTGACCACCGTATCACGCAAATATCTTCTGTCTTTGTTTCTAGTTGTTTTTCTGACAGATCTAGATCGCCATGGTGTCTTCAAGTGCCCCCAAGGACAAGTTCTTCGAGAAGGTCATCAAACCCTACCTCACAGATGTGCTGCAACACCCTCAAACCATTGAGACACATGAGGGCCGGGGTTGCTGCACATCCGCGATGTTGAGGGACCAAGGAGGACCGGAAGCATGGAGACAAGACTCGAACCAATGAAGCAACAAGTTTTCAAGTGCCAGGAGATGGTGGAACGTGGACTCGACACCAATCACATAATGATCATGGAGTTCACCAACACCACCAAGCAAGATGCCAGGAACATCACGGAGATCATATTCAAGCTTCATGAGAAAATCGAGCATCTCCAAGCCCAGATCTATGACCTGCAAAACCAAAACTGTGAGTATGAATATAGATTCAATAGGATGAGTATGGTTGTAGGTTCGAGGATCCCGGAGACTCGATCATCTTTCTAGGATGGTGAGCCTATGCCTTGGAATATGGACGACAAGCCTACATCATCAACAACTCCATCATCAGTACCTTCGAGGAAGGAGGCATAAACACATGGGTATGGGCACTCCCCTTGGCAACTGCCAAGCTTGGGGGAGTGCCCCAGTATCGTATCACCATCACACTTTTATCTTTACCATTTTTCTTAGTTCGATCCTTTTGGTAATATCTTGATCTAGTATAATAAAGTTTTAGTATGATCTAGTTTTGAGTTTTGCTTTATGATTCTACTATGTAATCGAGTCCATGAGCTATATATAATAAAGATCTGTGTTGAGTCAAGGGCTTGATTATCTTGCTATGATCTTGAGGGAATAAAATAAAAGAGAAAGAATAAAAAGAAAGAGATCATATGGATCTTATGGAGAGTAATGACTTCACATATAAAGGGTATGATGAATAAAAGTTGTTGAGAGTTGACAAACATAGTTTTGGTCATTGTTGCAATTAATAGGAAGTAAATAAGAAAGAGAGGTTTTAAAATATAAATATACTATCTTGGACATCTCTTATGATTGTGAGCACTCATTAAAATATGACATGCTAAAAGGTTGAGGTTGGACAAGGAAGACAATGTAATGGGTTATGTTTTCTTACATCTGGAATAAATTATATTGTCATGGATCATCCAACATGTTGAGCTTGCCTTTCCCTCTCATGCTAGCCAAATTATTTGCACCAAGTAGTGATACTACTTTTGCTTCCAAATATCCTTAAACCCAATTTTGCCATGAGAGTCCACCATATCTACCTATGGATTGAGTAAGATCCTTTAAGTAAGTTGTCATTGTTGCAAGCAATAAAAATTGCTCTCTAAATATGTATGATTTATTAGTGTGGAGAAAATAAGCTTTATACAATCTTGTGATGTGGAAGAAATAAAAGCGACGGACTGCATAATAAAGGTCCATATCACAAGTGGCAATATAAAGTGACATTCTTTCGCATTAAGATTTTGTGCAACCAACCATAAAAGCACATGACAACCTGTGCTTCCCTCTGCGAAGGGCCTATCTTTTATTCTTGTCTTATACTTCATGCAAGAGTCACGGTGATTGTTGGTGTCAAAACCGGCGGATCTTGGGTAGGGGTCCCGAACTGTGCGTCTAAGGCGGATGGTAACAGGAGGCAGGGGACACGATGTTTTACCCAGGTTCGGGCCCTCTTGATGGAGGTAAAACCCTATGTCCTGCTTGATTTATTCTTGATGATATGGGTATTAAAAGAGTTGATCTACCACGAGATCGGAGAGGCTAAACCCTAGAAGCTAGCCTATGGTATGATTGCATGTTGTCCTACGGACTAAAACCCTCCGGTTTATATAGACACCGGAGGGGGCTAGGGTTACACAAGGTCGGTTACAAAGGAGGGGATATACATATCCACATTGCCTAGCTTGCCTTCCACGCCAAGTAGAGTCCCATCCGGACACGGGATGAAGTCTTCAATCTTGTATCTTCATAGTCCAACAGTCCGTCCAAAGGATATAGTCCGGCTGTCTGGAAACCCCCTAATCCAGGACTCCCTCAGTAGCCCCTGAACCAGGCTTCAATGACGATGAGTCCGGCGCGCAGTGTTGTCTTCGGCATTGCAAGGCGGGTTCCTCCTCTGAATACATCACAGAAGAGTTTGAATACAAGGATAGTGTCCGACCCTGCAAAATAAGTTCCACATACCACCGTAGAGAGAATAATATTTCCACAAATATCTGTTGATACGTTTTGGCAGCATGACATTACGCCATGGCCCAGTAATTATTCAAACCTTTTTCCTCAACCAGCCCCGCGCATAATGCGAGGCGGTTTCTTGACACGTCTTGTCAAATTAGAGATCGTGTTCCCTTTATTATGGGATTCTCATCAATACGGACGTGGGTAACCCAACCGTGCCTAGGACTCCTAGATTTTAGGCAAGTCCCAAACGGCCACGAGGAGGACGCTTGATATTCACCCTCTTTATAAAGGGACAAGGATTTTACTTCTTTCCTCCCATGCTCAATCGAATCCTTCCCCCGCCTCGAGTTCTAACACCCAAAGCCTAGGTCAGGTGCTTCGGACTTTCAATCATGTCCGGATCCATCCTCCAGGGCCGGTGGATGCCCTCCTCTGTCATGGAAGAGCATATCAAGAAATTGAGGGAGGCAAGGTACCTGACCGCCGAAGTCTCACATCGGCTGCCCGCCTGAGGGCAGGTCGTCCCTACTCCTGAACCCAACGAAGACGTCGTGTTCATCTCCCACTTCCTCTGAGGACTAGGCCTCGCTCTGGATCCCTTCGTAAGGGGTCTGATGTTCTATTACGGGCTTGATTTCCACGATCTAGCCCCAGATTAATTTCTCCACATCTCGGCATTTATTGTCATATGTGAGGCCTTCCTCCGCATTACCCCTCACTTTGGACTGTGGCTCAAGACCTTTGATGTGAAGCCGAAGACGGTCGAGGGGCAGTACGCAGCATGCGGAGGCGCATTAATAAGCAAGATTGTAGGAGCTCTGTGGCCAAAAGGTTCCTTTCCAGAGGTGTCCGTATTATGGCAACGGGAGTGGTTCTACATCACCGCTCCCAGAAGTGCCAAGTGGGTAGCTTCCCCCGCCTTTCGCTCTGGCCCTCCACCACAACTGATGTCATGGGTCAGTAGGGGGCTGAGATGGGTCCAGCCAAGGATGTGCCCATATTGTAGAGCCGCATCTGAGATCTCTTCGAGGGAGATCTTGGTTTGGTTATGGTAATGCAAGTCATGCTGGTTCGTCGAGTCCAGCCTTGCAAACGCCGGCCCCTCCGCTTGTGGGAATTCAACCCAGAAGGACCGCACGCTATTCAGAATTTCCTCGGCCTGACGCATGAGGATATGTATAAATCATTCTTCGGACTTCAAATAGAGTGTCCGGATACTACCGAGGACGTGGGCCTGAGCAGCAACCGCACCGCCGACCAAGTAAGTAATCCTCTAGCCGAACACACCGTCTTTCATTTATCATGACGTCATTCTGAGAAATCGCTCTTCGACCAGGACTGGCTAACAAAGGCGAAGATGATTCGGTGTTCGGCCCCACTCCCTGAGGGTTTGGACAATCCGGTACTGGAAAAGATGCTCGAACTAGCACCTTGCCCGGAGCCCTCAAAGGAATATAAAGGGGGGAATAATGAGGGCGAAAGCGGGCCCCCATCGCTACCAATTCGAACTGAGGGAATGAGCGCCTCCGCGAAGGAGGATAACCAAGGGGAAGATTCCGACCTTCCCTCGCTCCGGGGAAGGAAGAGGACTGCCTCTGAGGATCCGGAAGCCAAGGCTTCCAAACGGGAGAAGAAGTCTTCAACAGAGGGTCCTGCCTTGGGGGTTAATCTTGCCGCACAAAGTCCACGCGGGGATCATCCCTCTAACGATCCGTAAGTGATCAAAAAATACTTAATAGTAAATATATTCTACCTTACTTTCGAGGAAAATAACCGAAGCGTTTGTCTTGCAGTTCGGATCTTAGCGCTTCTCAACAAAGCTCGTCTTCAGGGGACCTTCTTCCGGAGATGATGGAGAGCGAAACGCCTCCCCCGGACTCCCCCGCTCAAGAAGCAGGCGACCTTGAAGTGTCATCACGGAGGGCCTCTCCGAATCCGGTGAGGCCAGAAGATAATCCTATAGTCGCCCGAAGTTCCCAGCATCTGGCTCTTGAAGAGGGCGAACAAGGGAGTCCGGCGCCGTCTGGTATGCGGTCGGACGCACTGAGGGATCTGTTGAAGCGAGCGACCATCTCGGAAGAACACTGTATGTTAATGAGTACGGTGATGGAAAGGATTTCGTCCGCCGAAAGCGGGTTGCATGAAGCCTTTATGTGTCTACTAACGGGCTTTGAGGTACGTAAAATGATACACCTTTGTAATAGTACCGCACATTTTTAGGTGTGCCCTGTGTAGATAGTAGCCCCTGAGACTCTGGTTGTCAACGAGAACGGCAGCAAACAGAGGATCGTAGTCCCAGGTAATAACCATACCGCTTTAATGTGCAGGTAGTGGAAGCTCCGGTGGCTAGCCGGAATCATGAGTTTGCCGAACTAAAGCGGCAACTGGATGCGGCGGATGCCGACATCGAGCTTGTTAACAAGAGGCTTGACGAGGCACAAGGTAAGTGATATTTTTTGGTGAATGTCACATAGTAAGAGCAGCGTGATGCCAGTATCTTTAATATTTTGTGACTGCAGATGGAGCTGCCACCATGGAAACCCTTCGAGGGGAACTTGCCCGAGCCAAAGAACAAGCAAGGAGTAGTAATGCGGTTGCTTTGAAGGCGGCCGAAGAGTTGAAAGCCGAGAAGGCCGCGCATTGCGAGAGCAAAGAGAAAATGGCCAAGATGGCTGCAAAGTTAAAAGACACTGCCGACCGTTGCCAGTTCCTTGAAGAAGAAAACCGAGAGAAGGCGACGGACCTCGAAAAGTCCTCGATGGCGACCAAAGACACCCGCTCTGCCATGAGAGCGAAGGAGGAGCTGCGTGAAGCCGGTGATATTGTGGCTGGGAAGCCCTTTTTGCTGCGGAGGAAGTTCGGAGATCCGCGATATGCCCCTCTGGATTGGCTGTGGAGTTCGGCAGACGCATATCTGGATTTGACGGCGAGTGCTGTCGATGCGGCCGAATACTTCCGAGATCAAACAGATCGTGAAGTGCACAAGCTATTCTGGTCACAGTTTAACGTTCCAGAGTGTCCGCTTCCACTAACTGATCATTAGTGTAGCAGTTCCTTGGTGCGGTGTCGCGCATCAATGCGATGAAGAGGTCGGCGTGCATAGAAAGCTCGTAGATGGCCCTTGCCCGTGTCAAAGCATACTGGGTGGAGATGGATGCTAGCACTGTTGCGGCGCAGGGTTCGGCCGTAGGCTGAGTTACTGCCGAGCACTATTTTGAAGAAGTTCTTGAGGGTGCTCGTTTGATAGAGGCCCAGTGCTCGAAGAATATTATGTTTGAGTGACATGTATTCCCATTGTAAAAACAATGTTTTATTAAATCTATCAAGGCTGTGTTTATACTTTTGCCCGAAAGTATTGTGATGCCTCCTGTGCGGCCGTTTATGTATACATGTGTATAACCTGAAAGATTGCAGTCGTCGGCTTCAGCCCCCACGCATATAATGCGGGGGTGTTCGCAGAAGACGCGTATTCACACTTAATCCAACGTCTTGGTCCTAATAAGGAGGTGATAGCGCAGCGAACTAGGCAACCGGACTATAATGCTTTAACACTTTCACTTAGCCATTGGAGTTTCATAGTGGAGCTACAATATAGCCCCTGGTGGCTCCGCACTCACCCGAATTCGGGGTGCGTACATGCCCGGCCGGGAAATGGCCCTTCGTTAAGGCGGAGGAATTCTAAGATTCTGATAGGTCATCGAGTGGTTGACCAGTCTCACGCTATATCATGACAGTCAGTTTTCAGCTTTCTCTACTAAGGTGCTCGTCCGGATGAACCAGGGCACAATCGCAGTAGTTCTCGTAGTGCTGCCTTAGCCGATAGAGCGGAACGTAAGGCACCAAAACACAGGAGACGGGCAAACCCAACATTTGACCAAAGACATGATTCGGAGTTGATGCATATAAGGCCAAACTCGCGATGCCGAACACTCCCTAAGGTATTCGGTCTTTATGGTGTAAACCGGGCCTAAACAGTGCCCTTTGTAAGAAGCCCCTATTATCCAGGTACGTGCATTGTTCTGATGTGGCCACATGCCAAGACGTCAGCATCCTTCTCAATTGTACTGAGAATCCGAGGGATGTGTATCAACAAGAGAAAGTAAAAAAGGTTGATGCAGGGTCTTAATCTAAAAAGAATCCTTGGAACGGGTCTCTGCTGCACGTCTGCGCCTGTGTCTCTGTTGTGTCGTATCCTGGACGGGTGTAGCACGATGGTCATCTGTAAAAGAGAGGAACTTAGGTGAAAAGTTGTCGCAAAAAAAGGTAGGTTTAAAGAAACCATGTAGAGTTCAAGATAAGTAAAAATTGCCACTTGTTTGCGCGCGTTGAGCCCCTTGTATTTGTAGTAGGGGTGTGGCCATCAAACCTGTATGAATTACATATAGATGCGCCAGACTCGTCTAACTGTGTCCGTGGTGTTGACGACCTATCGAATGCTTTAGTTGGTGAGGCCGTTTTAGTGTGCGGCTGCCAAGGCAGCCGCACTCTCTTCGGCGCGCAGGGATCGCTCAATATTTCCATTTACTGTAATGATGCCACATGGACCGGGCATCTTAAGCGTGAGGGAAGCATAATGCGGTATTGCATTAAAGCGAGCAAAAGCTTCGCGTCCAAGTAGTGCTTGATAGCCACTTTGGAACGGAGCAATGTGGAAGGTTAAATTTTCGCTACGGAAGTTGTCGGGGAAGCCGAATACAACCTCTAGTAGGAGGGAGCCCATGCAATGAATCCCTGGGCCTGGCGTTACTCCTCTAAAGGTAGTATTGCTGCGGCAAATTTTCGTTGGGTCTATCCCCATTTTGTGGATTGTGTCCTGATATATCAGGTTTAAGCTGCTGCCGCCGTCCATCAGGATTCGTGTGAAGTGGTATCCGTCAATTATTGGATCTAATACCAAGGCGGCCCATCCTGCGCTCCGGATACTTGCTGAGTAGTCCTGATGTCGAAGGTGATTGGTTGAGACGGCCAGTGGCAGAACTCCACGGTGATAGGCCCTTGGGCATGTTTATCTGGGAGTGCCGCTTTGCTTCTCCCCTTTATCACATGTAACACGCTTACTGTTTTGACTTCTGGTGGAAATTTCTTCTGTTCCCCAGTGTTTTGCGTACGAGGCTCATCCTCGTCTTCGCTTGGTGTATCCTGCCCCTTATGTTCGGCGTTGAGCTTGCCGGACTGCTTGAAGACCCAACATCCTCTGTGGGTATGATTTGCAGGTTTATCGGGGGTGCTATGGATCTGACATATTTGGTCAAGAATTTTGTTTAAGCTGGACAGTTTATCTCTGGCGCTGAGGGAGTCCTGGATTAGGGGGTCTCCGGACAGCCGGACTATATCCATTGGCCGGACTGCTAGACTATGAAGATACAAGATTGAAGACTTCGTCTCGTGTCTGGATGGGACTCTACTTGGTGTGGAAGGCAAGCTAGGCAATACGGATATGTGTATCTCCTCCTTTGTAACCGACCTTGTGTAACCCTAGCCCCTCCGGTGTCTATATAAACCGGAGGGTATTAGTCCGTAGGACAACATACAATCATACCATAGGCTAGCTTCTAGGGTTTAGCCTCTCTGATCTCATGGTAGATCTACTTTTGTATTACCCATATCATCAATATTAATCAAGCATGACGTAGGGTTTTACCTCCATCAAGAGGGCCTGAGCCTGGGTAAAACATTGTGTTCCCTGCCTCCTGTTACCATCCACCTTAGACGCACAGTTCGGGACCCCCTACCTGAGATCCGCCGGTTTTTGACACCAACATTGGTGCTTTCATTGAGAGTTCCTCTATGTCGTCGCCGTTAGGCTTGATGGCTCCTACTATCATCGATAGCTATGCAGTCCAGGGTGAGACTTTTCTCCCCAGACAGATCTTTGTGTCCGACGGCTTTGCACTGCGGGCCAATTCGCTTCGCCATCTCGAGCAGATTGAAAGTTACGCCCCTGGCCACCAGGTCAGGTTTGGAAGCTTAAACAACACGACCGATATCCGCGGAGACTTGATCTTCGACGGATTCGAGCCTCTGCCTTGTGCGTCACGCGGTCAGGATGAGTACGATTTAGTTCTACCATCAGACAGTTTTAAGGTGATCGCACCAACAGCCGCTCCGACCCTCAATTCGGAGCTAGTTGCGCCTTCCGTGGACGGGTGGATGGACCACACCACGGAGGCCTTACCCTCAGCGGCGATCGAGCCAAACATCGACCTTACCTTGCACGAGAGCCGTGTTGTAAAACTGCCGGATCGCTCTCCGGCCACGGACTCCGAACCGCCTGCGCCCGTTCCTATCGAATCTGGCTGGACGCCGATCATGGAGTTTACCTCCGCGGATATCTTTCAGCACTCGCCCTTCGGCGACATACTGAACTCATTAAGGTCTGTCTCCTTGTCAGGCAGGACTGGGATGCGGACGACGAAGAAATTCACGGCCCACCCACCACCCACTTAGTAGCCACTATCGATGATTTAACCGACATGCTCGACTTCGACTCTGAAGATATCGACGGTATGGACGACGATGTCGGAGAAGAAGAGGAACCACTGCCCACAGGGCACTGGACAGCCACCTCATCATACGATATATACATGGTGGATACACCCAAAGAAGGCAATGGCAACGAGACAGCGGAGGATGACCCCTCCAAGAAGGAACCCAAGCGCCGACGTCAGCGGCGCCACTCTAAGTCCCGCCAAAGCAAAAGTGGTGATACCGACACAGGAGGTAATAACACTCCGGATAGTGCCGAAGACAACAACAACCCCCTCCAGCAAGAGCAGGAGGATGGAGGAGCCAGCCCTCCTGAGAGAGCGGCAGACGGAGAGGCGGAGGATGATAATTACATGCCCCCTCCGAAGACGAGGCAAGCCTCGGCGATGACGAATTCGCCGTGCCAGAGGATCCCGTCGAACAAGAGCGCTTCAAGCGTCGGCTTATGGCCACGGCAAATAGCCTGAAGAAAAAGCAGCAGCAGCTTCAAGCTGATCAAGATCTGCTAGCTAACAGATGGACTAAAGTCCTCGGGGCCGAGGAATATAAACTCGAGCGCCCCTCCAAGAGTTACCCAAAATGCAGGTTGCTACCTCGACTGGAGGAAGAAGCGTATGACGCAGCTGACCTGCCACCTCATGGCCGTGATAGAGAGGCATTCCAGCCAAAAGCTCAGCCTGCACCCCGACGCCATTCAAATAAAAAAGCATGGGGAAACACGCCAGACCTGCGAGATGTATTGGAGGACAAAGCAAAACACGCAAGATCGATATACGGATCACGAGGGCGTGCCACTATGCGAGACGATACACGTCACACCGGATACAGTAAAAGTAAATCCGGCCGGGCCGAACACAGCGGGCAAGACCCATTCGAGCTGCGTCGCGATATAGCCCAATACAGAGGCGCCGCACACCCCTAATGCTTTATAGACGAAGTAATGGATCATCAAATCCCATAAGGTTTCAAACCTGTAAATATTGAATCATACGACGACACAACAGATCCTGCGGTATGGATCGAGGATTTCCTCGTCCACATCCACATGGCCCGCGGTGATGACTTACACGCCATCAAATACCTCCCACTAAAGCTCAAAGGACCAGCGCAGCATTGGCTTAACAGCTTGCCAGCAGAGTCCATTAGCTGCTGGGAAGATCTGGAAGCCGCATTCCTCGACAACTTTCAGGGCACTTATGTGCGACCACCAGATGCCAATGACTTGAGCCACATAATTCAGCAGCCAGAAGAATCAGCTACGCAATTTTGGACTCGGTTCCTAACAAAGAAAAACCAAATCGTCGACTGTCCGGATGCAGAGGCTCTAGCAGCCTTCAAACACAACATCCACGACGAGTGGCTAGCCCGGCACCTTGGTCAAGAAAAGCCGAAATCTATGGCAGCCCTCACGACACTCATGACCCGCTTTTGTGTGGGAGAAGACTGCTGGCTGGCTCGTAGTAACAATATGTCAAAGAACCATGGTACTTCGGATACCAAGGACGGCAATAGCAGGTCATGTCGCAACAAACATAAGCGCCGCATTAACAGTGATAATACTGAGGCTACGACAGTCAATGCCGGATTCAAAGGCTCTAAACCCGGTCTGTGGAAAAAGCCATTCAAACAAAGTACGTCAGGCCCGTCTAGTTTGGACCGTATACTCGATCGCTCGTGTCAAATACACGGCACCCCAGATAAGCCAGCCAATCACACCAACAGGGATTGTTGGGTGTTCAAGTAGGCCGGCAAGTTAATTGCCGAAAACAAGGATAAGGGGCCACATAGCGATGACGAGGAGGAGCCCAGGAAGCCACACAGCGGAGGACAGAAGAGGTTTTCCCCACAAGTGTGGACGGTGAACATGATATATGCAACCCACATCCCCAAGAGGGAGCGGAAGCGTGCGGTCAGGGACGTATATGCGTTGGAGCCAGTCGCCCCAAAGTTCAACCCATGGTCCTCCTATCCGATCACTTTTGATCGCAGGGACCACCCCACTAGTATCCGTAATGGCGGATTCGCCGCACTGGTGCTAGACCCAATCATTGACGGATTTCACCTCACTCGAGTCCTTATGGATGGTGGCAGCAGCCTGAACCTGCTTTATCAGGACACAATGCGCAAAATGGCTATAGACCCCACAAGGATCAAACCCACAAAAGCGACCTTTAAAGGCTTTATTCCAGGCGTTGAGGCCCATTGCACAGGCTCAATTACACTGCAAGTGGTCTTCGGATCCCCGGATAACTTCCGAAGCGAAGAGTTAATCTTCGATATAGTCCCGTTCCGCAGTGGTTATCATGCACTGCTCGGGCGAACCACATTTGCGAGATTCAATGCGATACCGCATTATGCATACCTCAAGCTCAAGATGCCAGGACCTCGTGGGGTTATTACAGTCAGTGGAAACATAGAGCGCTCTCTCCGAACGGAGGAGCGAACTGCGGCCCTCGCAGCAGAAGCGCAAAACAGCCTCTCAAGGCAATCCACCAGTTCGGCGTTTCAAGACCTGGACACCTTCAAGCGCGCTCGGAGCAATCAGCAACTAGACCGCCTGGCGCGATCTGAGCTCGCGTAGCAATGCGGCCCCACCCCAATCCGAGCCAAACGGCAAAACTCGTGCCACGCATACATAATTACGCATTAAAAATATCATGGGCACAGGTGGGGAGGGGGGCACAACTGCGGCATGCCCCAAGACGCGGCTTAAACCGCACTAGGGGCTTTCTTCTTTGTTATTTTTCTCTTTTTCAGGACCTTAATCTCTGGAAACCCTGTCCGGCAGCACTATTGCCGAACACATGATGCAGCAACCAAGGAGGCAGAAAGCTACGTCACACCACGGAATTCCCAGGTGGATTACAATAACGAGCGAAATATTTGATTTAATACTATTCCTCAGCTTGCCCTTGGAAGGAATATAGTCGTACTCTTTGCTTATCGCACTATTTGTATCATTCTGCTCTAATGCACCTTGTTGAATAAACAATGCATAACATTACGACTATTATTGCATTTTTGTTATATATATATATATGTTCATTAATGACGCCTTGCAACCGTACACTTTGGTATGGCCAATACACCAGGGGCTTACGTACCCCACAATATGGTGTGAAAAGTCCGAACACTTTCACAAGTGCGGCACCCCGAACTTATAGCACTATATGCATCAGCTCCGAATCATGTCTTTGGTCAAATGTTGGGTTTGCCCGGCTCCTATGTTTTGGTACCTTGCGTTCCGCTCTATCGGCTAAGGTAGCGCTAGGAGAACTACTACAATTGTGCCCCGGTTCTGCTGGGCTGAGCACCTTAGTAGAGAAAGCTAAAACTGACTATCATGATAAGGCGAGAGACTGGTCGCTGTTCGGCGAGGTTTCGAGTCCCTAAAGACTTATGCCGCTTAGAGCGAGGAGCCGGCCCTGTCCGGCTTAAAGGCGTGTATTGCACCCCGAATTCGGCCTTCCGAATACCAGGGGCTTCGCCGAAATTTAAAATTATAGAATTCTATGGCTAAGTGAAAGTGATAAAGCATTATTAGTCCGGTTGCCTTGTTCGTTGTGCTGAGTGCCTCCCTCGAAGGACCCAAAAATGGGAACAAGAGTGCTCAGGTTTATCCCGAACACCCCAGCACTCGTGGCACGGGGGAAGAAGCCGAGGACTAGCCATCTCTCAGATTGATAAAAAGCCAAACAGAAGGTAATATTTTAAATTCAAATAAGCATTGCATAGCGCATATGAACCAGTTTTCATAAATACAGGATCACACGAGCAAGTTTCACTCAAATATTACATCTTTCGTGCACTCGTCCGCTATGAGACGGGCTCCCTGCAGAACACCCTTGTAGTACATCTCGGGGTGGCGATGCTCCTTGCCCTCCGGTGGCCCTTCCTTGATCAGCTTCACGGCGTCTAGCTTGACCCATTGCAACTTCACACGGGCGAAAGCCCGACGTGCACCTTCAATACAAATGGATCGCTTGACGACCTCCAGCCGCGGGCAGGCATCCACAAGCCGCCTCACCAGGCCGAAGTAGCTGTTCGGAAGGGCGTCGCGAGGCCACAACCGGACTATAAAGCCCTTCATGGCCTGTTCGGCCGCCTTGTGCAGTTCGACCAGCTGCTTTAGCTGGTCGCTCACAGACATTGGGTGTTCGGTCCCAGTATACTGGGCCCAGAACAACTTCTCCATTGAGCTTCCATCCTCGGCCTAGTAAAACTTCGAGGCATCCGACACGCTGCGGTGCAAATCTGCGAATGCTCCTAGAGAGCTTCGAATTTGGGTAAGTAATCGGTAATTTACTTTTACATGCTTGCTTTGCATATAGAATTCCTTACCCGCCGCTATCTTCTTCATTGTGTCGATCTCCTGGAGGGCCTTCCGGGCTTCGGCCTTGGCACTCTTTGCGCTCTCGAGGGCCGCGGCAATCTCAGACTCCCGCCTCTTCGAGTCAAGCTCCAACGCCTCGTGCTTCGTCACGAGAGCCTGGAGCTCTTGCTGCACCTCGCCCACCCGAGCCTCTTGCTTTTCTCGCTCGGTGCGCTCATTGGCCGCTTTATCTTCGGCCTCAGACAGCGATTGCTTTAGGGTTGCCACTTCGGTCGTGGCCCCTGGCAAATTCATGATGATCCTATCATTTTGCAATCGCATTCTTTTTATACATATCCATAGACTAGGTACTACTTACCTTTGTTCTCCTCGAGCTACCTGTAGGCAAGGCCAAGCTCGTTCTGGGACCCTTTCAGGTCCTCCTTCAGTACGACGACCTCCGCAGTTAGTGCGGCTGACGCCAGCGGCGAAGCCTGCATATGCATATTGACACACTTATATTAGACTCCTGCGATATTGCTTGATCCACTGTTCGGCTTTTCTTTGTGAACACCGAACAAAGCATCAGGGGCTACTGTCTATGCGGTAATATTTTTCCTATATTTTAAACACTTACCCCAAAGCCTGTTAGAAGGCTGGCACAGGCTTCAGTCAATCCGCTCTTGGCGGACTGAACCCTCTGGATCACCGCACTCATAATAGTGCGGTGCTCCTCGTCGATGGAAGCACTGCGAAGCGCTTCCAGCAGATTGTCCGGCGCCTCTGGATGGACAGAGGTCACTGGTATAGGCGTCTTGGCCCTTTTAGAAGGAGGCTGCCTGCCCGAGTCCGGAACCACTGGAGGTTCCGGCGTGGTGTTCGGCTGATAGCCGAACTCGGAGCCCTCAGGGGCCTTGTCCCCTCTGCTCCCGGAATCCGGAAGGCCGCCTTTAGGCACCTCCGGGACTATCCCCCTTCAACCCGGTGCCTCTTGAGACAATACCTCAGCGTCGTCCGTAGGGTAGGGGAGGTGGCAGTCAGAACTGGATCGCTATCCATATCCGACGAGCCTAGGGAGCCGTCTGATGATACATCGATACGAGCCCGTGGTGGCCTGCATAATCATATTCGGTGTTAGGTGAAGCAGTGCGACAAAGGAATGCTATGAGTTACTCTGGTATCCGAATACTTACGACTTCCCCGGGGGCTTGGCCCTGGGCAGCCACTCGTCTTCGCTGTCGGCGGCGGTGGTAGAGTTGTCCGGAAGGAGAGTCATTCCCTTCTTGGACCCTTCGGCCTCCCTAGTTGGGGCGGCCTTCCTTTTCTTGTCTCCCCCGTCTGGAGGGGGCATCATCTTCTACCTCCTCGTCTTCGGGGGAGGATTGCGCTAGAGTCCTCGGACGATGAGTCCGATGACGCCTGGTGTCGGGAACTCTTTCGGGTTCCCTTGGCCTTCTTGGTCTTCTCCGGCACCGTATAAGGAGTCGGAGTCAGCATCTTCGCCAGAAGAGCGTCTGCTGGGTCTTCGGGCAAAGGAGCCGGACGGTCGATCTGTCCGGCCGTCTCCTGCCAGTCCTTTCAAAGGTACGGGAGTTTAGATCCCGCATGGAGTCAAACTATGAAAAACAGGTATCCTGTAAGAGGTAAAGAAGCTTACCACGGTGGCTTGGCGCTTCGCGCTGAATCCGCGATCCTCAGTAGTAGGAGGAGGAACCTCGGCGCTCTTGAATAGCACCCTCCAGGCATCTTTGTGAGTTGTGTCGAAGAGCCTCTACAGAGTTCGGTGCTGCGCCGGGTCGAACTCCCACAAGTTGAAGGCCTGTTGTTGGCAGGGGAGGATCCGGCGGTTGAGCATGACCTGGACTACGTTGAAAAGTTTGAGCTTCTTGTTCAGCATGTTTTGAATACATGTTTGGAGTCCCGTCAACTCTCCCGAACTACCCCAGGACAGGACCTTCTCTTGCCAGGAGGTGAGCTGTGTGGGGAAGCCAGATCGGAACTCGGGGGCCGCTACCCATTTGGGGTCACGCGGCTTGCTGATGTAGAACCACCCCGATTGCCACCCCTTTATGGTCTCCACAAAGGAGCCCTCGAGCCATGTGACGTTGGGCATCTTGCCCACCATGGCGCCTCCGCACTCCGCCTGGCGAACGCTCACTACCTTCGGCTTGACATTGAAAGTCTTTAGCCATAAGCCGAAGTGGGGCCTGATGCGGAGGAAGGCCTCGCACACGACGATAAATGCCAAGATATTGAGGATGAAGTTCGGGGCCAGATCGTGGAAATCCAGGCCGTAGTAGAACATGAGCCCCCGGATGAATGGGTGGAGAGGAAATCCCAGTCCGTGAAGGAAATGGGTGAGGAACACTACCCTCTCATGGGGCCTGGGGGTGGGGATGAGCTGCCCCTCTTCCGGGACCCGGTGCGCGATGTCGTCGGGCAGGTATCCGGCTCTCCTCAGCTTCTTGATGTGTCCCTCCATGACAGAGGAGACCATCCACCTGCCTCCCGCTCTGGACATGGTTGGAGAAGGTCGATGTGGGAAATGCGAATTTGGCGCTGGAGCTCGAGTGTGCGAAAACGGATGAGCAAAGGAGGAAGAAGGCGTCGATGAAAAGGTAAATCCTTATCCCTTTATATGGGCGGATGAAACTATGCGTCCCCACTAGCCTGGTAAAACTCGCTTATCCCCCAAGCGCCGTAATCGATGGCGCGGTTGGGTTACCCACACCCGTATTGATGAGAATCCCGTGATAAGGGGACACGATCTCTGCTTTGAGAAGATGTGTCAAAAAACTGCCTCGCGTTATGTGCGGGGCTAGTTAAAGGAAATGGTTCGAATAATCACCGGGCTGTGACATAATGTCGTGTTGCCAAAACAAGTCAGCAAATTGGATTTGTGGCAATATTATTCTCTCTACAGTGGTATGTGGAACTTATTTTGCAGGGTCGGACACTATCCTTGTATTCAAATTCTTCTGTGGTGTATTCGGAGGAGGAACCCGCCTTGCAATGCCGAAGACAATACCGCGCGCTGGACTCATCATCATTGAAATCCTGGTTCAGGGGCTACTGAGGGAGTCCTGGATTAGGGGGTCTCCGGACAGCCGGACTATATCCATTGGCCGGACTGCTAGACTATGAAGATACAAGATTGAAGACTTCGTCTCGTGTCCGGATGGGACTCTACTTGGCGTGGAAGGCAAGTTAGGCAATACGGATATGTGTATCTCCTCCTTTGTAACCGACCTTGTGTAACCCTAGCCCCTCCGATGTCTATATAAACCGGAGGGTTTTAGTCCATAGGACAACATACAATCATACCATAGGCTAGCTTCTAGGGTTTAGCCTCTCTGATCTCGTGGTAGATCTACTCTTGTACTACCCATATCATCAATATTAATCAAGCAGGACGTAGGGTTTTACCTCCATCAAGAGGGCCCGAACCTAGGTAAAACATTGTGCTCCCTGCCTCCTGTTACCATCCGCCTTAGATGCACAGTTCGGGACCCCCTACCCAAGATCTGCCGGTTTTGACACCGACAGGCGCCTTTAGAGGGCGGCTTTTGCTGACCTGGCCGAGAGCTTCTGAATCCGGCGTTTACCGCCGTGCTCTTCGGGCTGTCTTCTTTATTTCGGCGCTTATTAGTTTTGTTGTGTCATGATTTCCCGTTTCCAT
Organism: Triticum urartu; assembly: GCF_003073215.2. NCBI lineage: Eukaryota > Viridiplantae > Streptophyta > Magnoliopsida > Poales > Poaceae > Triticum > Triticum urartu. Next base: position 99,956,165 of record NC_053024.1, read on the forward strand.
CCCTGACTTCGAATGTACTTGGGTCGCTGGTGCTACATCAGGCTAGCTAGCTGTCCTCGCCCGCACAAAAGCGGGTCATGAGGCTTCTTAATGCTGCCATTGTTCTCGGCTTTTCTTGGCCGAGGTGTCTGGCAAGCCATTCGTCTTGGACGCTGTGCTTAAAGGCTGCCAAGGCTTCGGCGTCCAGACAGTCGACTATTTGGTTCTTTTTGGTAAGAAACCTGTTCCAAAGCTTTCGGGCTGACTCTCCGGGCTGTTGAGTTATATGACTCAAATCGTCCGCATCCAGAGGTCGGACATAAGTCCCTTGAAAATTCGCCCGAAAAGCGTCTTCGAGCTCTTCCCAGCTTCCAATGGAGCTTTTAGGGAGGCTTTTAAGCTAGTGCCGAGCTGGCCCTTTGAGCTTGAGGGTTAAGTACATGATGGCGTGGAGATCATCTCCTCGAGCCATATGGATATGGAGGATATAGTCCTCAATCCAGACCCCAGGGTCTGTTGTTCCGTCGTATGCCTCTATGTTTACGGGTTTGAATCCCTCTGGAAATTCATGGTCCAGCACCTCATCAGTGAAACATAGGGGGTGTGCAGCACCCCTATATCTGGGTGTACCGTGGTGTTCGGATATTTGTTGTGTTGCATCGTATGCTGGAGCGCGCGTGCGTGGTCCATAAATGGATCTGGTTGCGCCGTCCTTTTGATGCGAGCCCTTGCGTGGATCGCGTATTGGCTTGTGTGCGGCATTGTTTGCCGCTCTATGTTGGCCGTTAGGTCGTCTATCCGGCCGGATGGCCTTTTTAATTTTTGGTTGCGGGGGATCTAAGGCCTCCTCATCGAATTCAGGTAGCAACTTCTACTTCGGGTAGCTCTTGGTGTGGCGATTACCGCCGTACTTCGCTGCTGTGTTGAGTACTTTACTCCATCTGATTCTGAATGTGTCTTGCGCAGCCTTGAGCCTTCACTTCTGCTTTTTTAGACTCCTCGCGGTGGCAACAAGCCTTTGATGGTCATTCTGTTGCTCCGGGTGTCTGTTCGGTGTGATGTCATCCGGATTATTATCTTTGACGGAGTCAGGTTGTTCCGTTTGATTCTCCGTGTTGCTGTGGTCTGGCGATTGTCCACCCTGCTCTAATGCTGGGCCTATATGATCGTTGTTTCTGCCGAGGCGGGATTTGAGGCGGTGCTTACGCCGCCGCTTTGACTTCTTCTCGAAGGGACAACCCTTCGTTGCGTCCTTCCGTTCCTCGTCGTCGTTTGCTTTTGGTGTGTCCACCATGTATACGGCATGTGATGAAGTGGGCGTCTGATGCCCTGTGAGTAGTTGTTCCTGTTTGTCTCCTGCATTGTCGTCCATACCGTCGATGTCTTTGGAGTCGAAGTCGAGCATGTCGGTTAAATCGTCGACAGTGGCTACTAAGTGGGTGGTGGGTGGGCAGCGAATTTCTTCGTCATCTGCATCCCAATCCTGTCGGACATAGTTCAGCCAGGATCCTCCTGACAAGGAGAGAGACCTTAATGAGTTCAGTATGTCGCCATAGGGCAAGTGCTGAAAAATATCCGTGGAGGTAAACTCCATGATCGGCGCCCAATCAGATTCGATAGGAATGGGCGCAGGCGGTTCAGAGTCCGTGACCGGAGAAGGACCCGCCATTTTGACAACATGACTCTCGTGCAGGGTAAGGTCGATGTTTGACTCGATCGCCGCTGAGGATACAGCCTCCGTGGCGGGGTCTATCCACCCGTCCATGGATGGCGCGACTGGCTCCGAATTGAGGGTCGGAGCGGTTGCCGGTGCGATCTCCTAAACACTGTCTGATGGCAGAGCTAAATCGTACCCGTCGTGACCGCATGGCGCACAAGGCTGGGACTCGAATCTGTCGAAGGTCAAGCCTCCGCGGACCTCGGCCGTGTAATTAAAGCTTCCAAACCTGACCTGGAGGCCAGGGGCGTAACTTTCGATCTGCTCCAGATGGCCAAGTGAGTTGGCCTGCAGCGCGAAGCCGCCGAACACAAAGATCTGTCCGGGGAGAAAAGTCTCACCCTGGACCGCATCGCTATCGATGATAGTAGGAGCCATAAAGCCTAACGGCGACGACACAGAGGAACTCTCAATGAAAGCACCAATGTCAGTGTCAAAACCGGCAGATCTCGGGTAGGGGGTCCCGAACTGTGCGTCTAAGGCGGATGGTAACGGTAGGGGACATGATGTTTTACCCAGGTTTGGGCCCTCTTGATGGAGGTAAAACCCTACGTCCTGCTTGATTTATTCTTGATGATATGGGTATTACAAGAGTTGATCTACCACGAGATCGGAGAGGCTAAACCCTAGAAGCTAGCCTATGGTATGATTGTATGTTGTCCTACGGACTAAAACCCTCCGGTTTATATAGACACCGGAGGGGGCTAGGGTTACACAAGGTCGGTTACAAAGGAGGGGATATACATATCCGTATTGCCTAGCTTGCCTTCCACGCCAAGTAGAGTCCCATCCGGACACGGGACGAAGTCTTCAATCTTGTATCTTCATAGTCCAATAGTCCGGCCAAAGGATATAGTCCGGCTGTCCGGAGACCCCCTAATCCAGGACTCTCTCAGTGATCTTCACCTCTCCTTTTTACATTTTATCCTTTGGCAAGCATAATGTGTTGGAAAGATCCTGATATATATAGCTAATTGGATGTGAGATTTCATGAACTATTATTGTTGACATTACCTTTGAGGTAAAAGGATGGGGGAAAAACTATAAGCCCCTATCTTTCTCTGTGTCTGACTAAAACTTCATAACCATAAATATTGCGTGAGTGTTAGCAATTGTGAAAGACTAAATGATGGTTCGGTATGTGGACTTGCTGAAAAGCTCTTATATTGACTCTTTCCTATGTTATGATAAATTGCAATTGCTTTAATGACTGAGATTATAGTTTGTTAGTTTTCAATGAAGTTTCTGATTCATACTTGAAATTGTGATTGAATAGTTACTTTAGCATAAGAAATCATATGACAATATATATATATATATATGTTGTTGTTATAAGAGTGATCATGATGCCCTCATGTCCGTATTTTATTTTATCGACACCTCTATCTCTAAACATGTGGACATATTTTTCGATTTCGGCTTGCGCTTGAGGACAAGCGAGGTCTAAGCTTGGGGGAGTTGATACGTCCATTTTGCATCATGCTTTTATATTGATATTTATTGCATTATGGGCTGTTATTACACATTATGTCACAATACTTATGCCTATTCTCTCTTATTTTACAAGGTTTACATGAAGAGGGAGAATGCTGGTAGCTGGAATTCTGGACTGGAAAAGGAGCAAATATTAGAGACCTATTCTGCACAACTCCAAAAGTCCTAAAACTTCACGGGACCACATTTCTGAATATATATAAAATATTGGGCGAAGGAAGTACCAGAGGGGGGCCACCCACCATCCACGAGGGTGGGGGCGCGCCCTACCCCCCTAGGCACGCCCCCTGCCTCGTGGGCCCCCTGGTAGCCCTCTGATGCCCATCTGTGGCTATATGGAGTCTTTCATCCAGGAAAAAAAATCATAAGCTAGTTCACGAGACGAAACTCCGCCGCCACGAGGCGGAACCTTGGCGGAACCAATTTAGGGCTACGGCGGAGCTGTTCTGCTGGGGAAACTTCCCTTCGGGAGGGGGAAATCATCACCATCGTCATCACCAACGATCCTCTCATCGGGAGGGGGTCAATCTCCATCAACATCTTCACCAGCACCATCTCATCTCAAACCCTAGTTCATCTCTTGTATCCAATCTTTGTCCCAAAGCCTCAGATTGGTACATGTGGGTTGCTAGTAGTGTCGATTACTCCTTGTAGTTGATGCTAGTTGGTTTTTTTGGTGGAAGATCATATGTTCAGATCCTTTATGCATATTAATACCCCTCTGATTATGAACATGAATATGATTTCTGAGTAGTTACGTTTGTTCCCAAGGACATGGGAGAAGTCTTGCTATAAGTAGTCATGTGAATTTGGTATTCGTTCGATATTTTGATGAGATGTTGTTGGAGAACATAGTAATTTAAAAAACTTTCCTAAGCACACGCAAGATCATGGTGATGTATAGAAACGACAGGGGAGAGTGTCATCCACGTACCCTCGTAGACCGTTAAGCGGAAGCGTTATAACAACGCGGTTGATGTAGTCGTACGTCTTCACGATCGACCGATCCTCAGCACCAAACGTACGGCACCTCTGCATTCAGCACATGTTCAGATCGGTGATGTCCCACGAACTCACGATCCAGTAGAGCTCGAGGGAGAGTTTCTTCAGCATGACGGTGTGGTGATGATGTTGATGAAGCTACCATCATAGGGCTTCGCCTAAGCACCACTATGATATAACCGAGGTGGATTATGGTGGAGGGGGCACCGCACACGGCTAAGAGATCAACAGATCAATTGTTGTGTCTCCAAGGGGTGCCCCCCTCCCCGTATATAAGGAGGGAGAGGAGGAGGGGTGGCCAAGGAGGAGGAGGCGCGCCCAAGGGGGGAAATCCTACTCCAAGTAGGATCCCCCCTCTTTCCTAGTCCTAGTAGGAGAGGGGAAGGAAGGGGAGGAGAAGAGAAGGAAAGGGGGGCCGCCCCCCTAGTCCAATTCGGTTTGGGCTAGCGGGGCCGCGCGCCCCTAGCTGGCCGCCTCTCCTCTTCCTCCACTTGGGCCCATAAGGCCCAATAACCCCTGGGAGGTTCCGGTAACCTCCCGGTTCTCCGGTATTTATCCGATAACCCTCGGAACTCATCCGGTGTCCGAATATAACCTTACAATATATCGATCTTTACGGCTTGACCATTTATAGACTCCCCGTCTTGTTCGTGATCATATCCGGGACTCCGAACTAACTGCAGTACATCAAAACACAAAAAACTCATAATACCGATCGTCACAGAACTTTAAGCGTGCGGACCCTACGGGTTCGAGAACTATGTAGACATGACCGAGACACGTCTCCGGTCAATAACCAATAGCGGAACCCGGATGCTCATATTGGTTCCTACATATTCTACGAAGATCTTTATCGGTCAAACTGCATAACAAACCACGTTGTTCCCTTTGTCATCGGTATTTTACTTGCCCGAGTTTCGATCGTCGGTATCTCAATACCTAGTTCAATCTTGTTACGGACAAGTCTCTTTACTCGTTCTGTAATGCAACATACCGCAACTAACTCATTAGTCATATTGCTTGCAAGGCTTATAGTGACGTGCATTACCGAGAGGGCCCAGAGATACCTCTCCGATAATCGGAGTGACAAATCCTATTCTTGATCTATGCCAACTCCACGAACACCATCAGAGGCACCTGTAGAGCACCCTTATAATCACCCAGTTACGTTGCGACATTTGGTAGCGCACAAAGTGTTCCATCGGTATTCGGTAGTTGCATAATCTCATAGTCATAGGAACATGCATAAGTCATGAAGAAATCAATAGAAGTAAACTTAAATGATCAAGTGCTAAGCTAACGAAATGGGTCAAGTCAATCACATCATTCTCCTAATGATGTGATCCCGTTGATCAAATAACAACTCATGTCTATGGCTAGGAAACTTAACCATCTTTGATCAATGAGCAAGTCAAGTAGAGGCATACTAGTGACACTATGTTTGTCTATGTATTCACACATGTATTATGTTTCCGGTTAATACAATTCTAGCATGAATAATAAACATTTATCATGAAGTAAGGAAATAAATAACAACTTTATTATTGCCTCTAGGGCATATTTACTTCAGTCTCCCACTTGCACTAGAGTCAATAATCTAGATTACACAGTAATGATGCTAACACCCATGGAGTCTTGGTGTTGATCATGTTTTGCTCGTGGAAGAGGCTTAGTCAGCAGGTTTGCAACATTCAGATCCGTATGTATCTTGAATATCTCTATGTCTCCCACCTGGAGTTGATCCCGGATGGAATTGAAGCGTCTCTTGATGTGCTTGGTTCTCTTGTGAAATCTAGATTCCTTTGCCAAGGCAATTGCACCAGTATTGTCACAAAAGATTTTCATTGGACCTGATGCACTAGGTATGACACCTAGATCGAATATGAACTCTTTCATCCAGACTCCTTCATTTGCTGCTTCCGAAGCAGCTGTGTACTCCGCTTCACACGTAGATCCCACCACGATGCTTTGTTTAGAACTGCTCCAACTGACAGCTCCACCGTTCAATATAAACACGTATCCGGTTTGCAATTTAGAATCGTCCGGATCAGTGTCAAAGCTTGCATTGGCGTAACCATTTACGATGAGCTCTTTGTCAACTCCATAAATGAGAAACATATCCTTAGTCCTTTTCAGGTATTTCAGGATGTTCTTGACCGCTGTCCAGTGATCCACTCCTAGATTACTTTGGTACCTCCCTGCTAAACTAATAGCAAGGCACACATCAGGTCTGGTACACAGCATTGCATACATGATAGAGCCTATGGCTGAAGCATAGGGAACACTTTTCATTTTCTCTCTATCTTCTGCAGTGGTCGGGCATTGAGTCTTACTCAACTTCACACCATGTAACACAGGCAAGAACCATTTCTTAGCTTGATCCATTTTGAACTTCTTCAAAACTTTATCAAGGTATGTGCCTCGTGAAAGTCCAATTAAGCATACCGATCTATCTCTATAAATCTTGATGCCCAATATATAAGCAGCTTCACCGAGGTCTTTCATTGAAAAACTCTTATTCAAGTATCCTTTTATGCTATCCAGAAATTCTATATCATTTCCAATCAACAATATGTCATCCACATATAATATTAGAAATGCTACAGAGCTTCCACTCACTTTCTTGTAAATACAGGCTTCTCCAAAAGTCTGTATAAAACCATATGCTTTGATCACATTATCAAAAAGTTTATTCCAACTCCGAGAGGCTTGCACCAGTCCATAAATGGATCTCTAGAGCTTGCACACTTTGTTAGTACCCTTTGTATCGATAAAACCTTCAGGTTGCATAATATACAACTCTTCTTCCAGAAATCCATTAAGGAATGCAGTCTTTACATCCATTTGCCAAATTTCATAATCATAAAATGTGGCAATTGCTAACATGATTCGGACGGACATAAGCATCGCTACGGGTGAGAAGGTCTCATTGTAGTCAACTCCTTGAACTTGTCAAAAACCTTTTGCAACAAGTCGAGCTTTGTAGACAGTTACATTACCGCCAGCGTCAGTCTTCTTCTTGAAGATCCATTTATTCTCGATGGCTTGCCGATCATCGGGCAAGTCAACCAAAGTCCACACTTTGTTTTCATACATGGATCCCATCTCAGATTTCATGGCTTCAAGCCATTTTGCGGAATCTGGGCACATCATCGCTTCCTCATAGTTCGTACGTTCGTCATGGTCAAGTAACATGACCTCCAGAACAGGATTACCATACCACTCTGGTGCGGATTTCAATCTGGTTGACCTACAAGGTTTAGTAGTAACTTGATCTGAAGTTTCATGAGCATCATCATTAGCTTCCTCACTAATTGGTGTAGGTGTCACACGAACCGGTTTCTGTGATGAACTACTCTCCAATAAGGGAGCAGTTACAGTTACCTCATCAAGTTCTACTTTCCGCCCACTCACTTCTTTCGAGAGAAACTCCTTCTCTAGAAAGGATCCATTCTTAGTAACAAATGTCTTGCCTTCGGATCTGTGATAGAAGGTGTACCCAACAAACTCCTTTGGGTATCCTATGAAGACACATTTCTCCGATTTGGGTTCAAGCTTATCAGGTTGAAGCTTTTTCACATAAGCATCGCAACCCCAAACTTTAAGAAATGACAACTTTGGTTTCTTGCCAAACCATAGTTCATAAGGTGCCGTCTCAACGGATTTCAATGGTGCCCTATTTAACGTGCATGCAGCCGTCTCTAAAGCATAACCCCAAAACGATAGCGGTAAATCAGTAAGAGACATCATAGATCGCACCATATCTAGTAAAGTACGATTACGATGTTCGGACACACCATTACGCTGTGGTGTTCCGGGTGGCTCGAGTTGCGAAACTATTCCACATTGTTTCAAATGTAGACCAAACTTGTAACTCAAATATTCTCCTCCACGATCAGATCGTAGAAACTTTATTTTCTTGTTACGATGATTTTCCACTTCACTCTGAAATTCTTTGAAGTTTTCAAATGTTTCAAACTTATGTTTCATTAAGTAGATATACCCATATCTGCTTAAATCATCTTTGAAGGTGAGAAAATAACGATACCCGCTGCGAGCCTCAATATTCATCGAACAACATACATCAGTATGTATGATTTCTAACAAGTCTGTTGCTCGCTACATTGTTCCGGAGAACGGCATTTTAGTCATCTTACCCATGAGGCATGGTTCGCAAGTACCAAGTGATTCATAATCAAGTGATTCCAGAAGTCCATCAGTATGGAGTTTCTTCACGCGCTTTACACCAATATGACCCAAACGGCAGTGCCACAAATAAGTTGCACTATCATTATCAACTCTGCATCTTTTGGCTTCAACATTATGAATATGTGTATCACTACTATCGAGATTCAACACAAATAGACCACTCTTTAAGGGTGCGTGACCATAAAATATATTACTCATATAAATAGAACAACCATTATTCTTAGATTTAAATGAATAACCGTCTCGCACCAAACAAGATCCAGATATAATGTTCATGCTTAACGCTAGCACCAAATAACAATTATTCAGGTCTAAAACTAATCTCGAAGGTAGATGTAGAGGTAGCGTGCTGACGGCGATCACATCGACTTTGGAACCATTTCCCACGCGCATCGTCACCTCGTCCTTAGCCAGTCTTCGCTTAATCCGTAGTCCCTGTTTAGAGTTGCAAATATTAGCAACAGAACCAGTATCAAATACCCAGGTGCTACTGCGAGCTCTAGTAAGGAACACATCAATAACATGTATATCACATATACCTTTGTTCACCTTGCCATCCTTCTTATCCGCCAAATACTTGGGGCAGTTCTGCTTCCAATGACCAGTACCTTTACAGTAGAAGCACTTAGTCTCAGGTTTAGGTCCAGACTTGGGTTTCTTCTCTTGAGCAGCAACTTGTTTACCATTCTTCTTAAAGTTCCATTTCTTCTTCCCTTTACCCTTTTTCTTGAAACTAGTGGTCTTGCTGACCATCAACACATGATGCTCCTTCTTGATTTCTACCTCCGCAGCCTTTAGCATTGCGAAGAGCTCGGGAATTGTCTTATCCATCCCTTGAATATTATAGTTCATCATGAAGCTCTTGTAGCTTGGTAGCAGCGATTTAAGAACTCTGTCAATGACACTATCAGTCGGAAGATTAACTCCCAACTGAGTCAAGTGATTATGGTACCCAAACATTCTGAGTATATGTTCACTTACAGAACTATTCTCCTCCATCTTGTAGCTTTAGAACTTATTGGAGACTTCATATCTCTCAATCCGGACATTTTCTTGAAACATTAACTTCAACTCCTGGAACATCTCATATGTTCCACGACGTTCAAAACGTCGTTGAAGTCCCGGTTCTAAGCCGTAAAGCATGGCACACTGAACTATTGAATAGTCATCAGCTTTGCTCTGCCAAATGTTCATAACATTTGGCGTTGCTCCTGCAGCGGGTTTGGCACCCAGCGGTGCTTCTAGGACGTAATTCTTCTGTGCAGCAATGAGGATAATCCTCAAGTTACGGACCCAGACCGTGTAATTGCTACCATCATCTTTCAACTTTGCTTTCTCAAGGAATGCATTAAAATTCAACGGAACAATAACATGTGCCATCTATCTACAATAACATATACAAGCAAAAATACTATCAGGTACTATGTTCATGATAAATTTAAGTTCAATTAATTATATTACTTAAGAACTCCCACTTAGATAGACATCCCTCTAATCATCTAAGTGAGCACGTGACCCATATCAACTAAACCATAACCGATCATCACGTGAAATGGAGTAGTTTTCAATGGTGAACATCACTATGTTGATCATATCTACTATATGATTCACGCTCGACCTTTCGGTCTCAGTGTTCCGAGGCCATATCTGCATATGCTAGGCTCGTCAAGTTTAACCGGAATATTCTGCGTGTGCAAAACTGTCTTACACCCGTTGTAGATGAACGTTGAGCTTATCACACCCGATCATCACGTGGTGTCTCGGCACGACGAACTTTCGCAACGGTGCATACTCAGGGAGAACACTTCTACTTTGAAATTTAGTGAGAGATCATCTTATAATGCTACCGTCAAACAAAGCAGAATAAGATGCATAAAGGATAAACATCACATGCAATCAATATAAGTGATATGATATGGCCATCATCGTCTTGTGCCTTTGATCTCCATATCCAAAGCACCGTCATGATCACCATCGTCACCGGCGCGACACCTTGATCTCCATCCTAGCATCGTTGTCGTCTCGCCAACTATTGCTTCTACGACTATCGCTACCGCTTAGTGATAACGTAAAGCAATTACAAGTCGATTGCATTGCATACAATAAAGCGACAACCATATGGCTCCTGTCAGTTGCCGATAACTTCGTTACAAAGCATGATCATCTCATACAATAAATATAGCATCATGTCTTGACCAAATCACATCACAACATGCCCTACAAAAACAAGTTAGATGTCCTCTACTTTGTTGTTGCAAATTTTACGTGGCTGCTACGGGCTGAGCAAGAACCGTTCTTACCTAAGCATCAAAACCACAATGATAGTTCATCAAGTTAGTGCTGTTTTAACCTTCTCAAGGACCGAGCGTAGCCACACTCGGTTCAACTAAAGTTGGAGAAACTGACACCCGCCAGCCACCTGTGTGCAAAGCGCATCGGTAGAACCAGTCTCGCGTAAACATACGCATAATGTCGGTCCGGGCCGCTTCATCCAAACAATACCGCCGAACCAAAATATGACATGCTGGTAAGCAGTATGACTTATATCTCCCACAACTCACTTGTGTTCTACTCGTGCATATAACATCTACGCATAAACCTGGCTCGGATGCCACTGTCGGGGAACGTAGTAATTTCAGAATATTTCCTACGCACACGCCAGATCATGGTGATGAATAGCAACGAGAGGGGAGAGTATCGTCCACGTGCCCTCATAGACCGTTAAGAGGAAGCGTTATAACAACACGTTTGATGTAGTCGTACGTCTTCACGATCGACCGATCCTCGGCACCGAACATACGACACCTCCGCGTTCAGCACACGTTCAGCTCGGTGACGTCCTGCGAACTCACAATCCAGTAGAGCTCGAGGGAGAGTTTCTCAACACGACGGCGTGGTGACGATGTTGATGAAGCTACCGTCGCAGGGCTTCGCCTAAGCACCGCTACGATATAACCGAGGTGGATTATGGTGGAGAGGGCACCACACACGGCTAAGAGATCAACAGATCAATTGTTCTGTCTCCAAGGGGTGCCCCCTCCCCGTATATAAAGGAGGGAGAGGAGGAGGGGGCGGCCAAGGAGAGGAGGCGCGCCCAAGGGGGACAATCCTACTGCAAGTAGGATTCCCCCCCTCTTTCCTAGTCCTAGTAGGAGAGGGGAAGAAGGGGAGGAGAAGAGAAGGAAAGCCCCCCCCCCTAGTCCAATTCGGTTTGGGCTAGGGGGGCCGCGCGCCCCTAGCTGGCCGCCTCGCCTCTTCCCCCACTTCGGCCCATAAGGCCCAATAACCCCCCGGGAGGTTCCGGTAACCTCTCGGTTCTCCGGTATTTATCCGATAACCCCCAGAACTCATCTGGTGTCCGAATATAACCTTCCAATATATTGATCTTTACGTATCGACCATTTTGAGACTCCTCATCATGTCCGTGATCATATCCGGGACTCCGAACTACCTTTGGTACATCAAAACACAAAAACTCATAATACCGATTGTCACAGAACTTTAAGCGTGCGGACCCTACGGGTTCGAGAACTATGTAGACATGAGCGAGACACGTCTTCGGTCAGTAACCAATAGCAAAACCTGGATTCTCATATTGGTTCCTACATATTCTACGAAGATCTTTATCGGTCAAACCGCATAACAAACTACGTTGTTCCCTTTGCCATCGGTATGTTACTTGGCCGAGATTCGATCGTCGGTATCTCAATACCTAGTTCAATCTCGTAACTGGCAAGTCTCTTTACTCGTTCTGTAATGCAACATGCCGCAACTAACTCATTAGTCACATTGCTTGCAAGGCTTATAGTGACGTGCATTACCGAGAGGGCCCAGAGATACCTCTCCGACAATCGGAGTGACAAATCCTATTCTTGATCTATGCCAACTCCACGAACACCATCAGAGACACCTATAGAGCACCTTTATAATCATCCTGTTATGTTGTGATGTTTCGTAGCGCACAAAGTGTTCCTCCGGTATTCGGGAGTTGCATAATCTCATAGTCATAGGAACATGCATAAGTCATGAAGAAAGCAATAGAAGTAAACTCAAACGATCAAGTGCTAAGCTAACGAAATGGGTCAAGTCAATCACATCATTCTCCTAATGATGTGATCCCGTTGATCAAATAACAACTCATGTCTATGGCTAGGAAACTTAACCATCTTTGATCAATGAGCTAGTCAAGTAGAGGCATACTAGTGACACTATGTTTGTCTATGTTTTCACACATGTATTATGTTTCCGGTTAATACAATTCTAGCATGAATAATAAACATTTATCATGAAATAAGGAAATAAATAATAACTTTATTATTGCCTCTAGGGCATATTTCCTTCAGATGTATGTTGTCTTTCCTCTAGTGGTGTCATGTGAACGTCGACTACATGACACTTCACCATTGTTTGGGCCTAGAGGAAGGCATTGGGGAGTAATAAGTAGATGATGGGTTGCTAGAGTGACAGAAGCTTAAACCCTAGTTTATGAGTTGCTTAGTAAGGGGCTGATTTGGATGCATACGTTTCATGCTATGGTTAGTGAGGGAATCCTGGATTAGGGGGTCTCCGGGCAGCCGGACTATATCCATTGGCCGGACTGTTAGACTATGAAGATACAAGATTGAAGACTTCGTCTCGTGTCCGGATGGGACTCACTTGGTTCTCTTCTTCAAGGAACTGGCAACGGTCGGTAGTGTCTTTTAATTTTACGGCCATCTTCTCTTTGCTTTCGTAATGCGCAGCCTTCTCGGCTCTTAACTCTTCGGCCGCCTTCAAAGCAGCCACATTACTAACTCTTGCTTGTTCCTTGGCTCGGGAAACTTCCGCCCGAAGGGTCTCCACGGTGGCAGCTCCGTCTGCAGTCACAACATATTAAATATATTGGCATCATGCTGCTCTTATTATGTGACATTCACCAGAAAACATTACTTACCCTATGACCCGTCAAGCCGCTTGTTAACAAGCTCGATGTCGGCGTCTGCCGCATCTAGTTGCCGCTTTAATTCGGCAAACTCATTAGTCCGGCTAGCCACTGGAGCTTCCACCACCTGCACATAAAGGCAGTCTGGTTATTACCTGGGACTATGATCCTCTGTCCACCGCCGTTCTCGACGACAACCAGAGTCTCAGGGGCTACTATCTACACAGGGCACACCTAACATGTGTAGTACTATCAAAAAGTATATCATTTCACGTACCTCAAAGCCCATCAGTAGACTCATAAAGGCTTCATGTAATCCACTTTCGGCGGACGAAATTCTTTCCATCACCGTACCCATCAACGTACGGTGTTCTTCTGAGATGGCCGCTCGCTCCAGCAGCTTCCTCAGAATGTCCGACCACATACCAGATGGTGCCGGACTCTTTTGTTTGCTCTCTTCGAGAGCCGGACGCTGGGGACTTCGGGTGACTATGGGATTATCTTCTGGCCTCAACGGATTCGGAGAGGCCCTCCGTGACGACACTTCAAGATCGCTCGCTTCTTGAGTGGGGGAGTCCAGGGTAGGCGTTTCGCTCTCCATCATCTCCGGAAGAAGATCCCCCGAAGACGAGCTCAGCTGAGAAGGGCTAAGATCCGAACTGCAGGATATATGCTTCAATTATTTTCCTCAGAGGAAAGGTAGTATATATTCACTACTAAAGTATTTTTGATCACTTACGGCTCGTTAGAGGGCTGATCCCCGCGCGGACTTTGTGCGGCAAAAGCACCCCCGATGCAGGACCCTCTGTTGGAGACTTCTTCTCCCGTTTGGAAGCCTCGGTTTCCGGATCCTTAGAGGCAGTCCTCTTCCTCCCCCATAGCGAGAGAAGGTCAGAGTCTTCTCCTTGGTTATCCTCCCTTATGGAGGTGCTCATTCCCTCGGTCGGATCTAGCAGCGATGGGGGCCCGCTTTTGCCCACATTATTCCCCCCTGTATCTTCCTTCGAGGGCTCTGGGCAAGGTGCGAGCTCGAGCATCTTTTCCAGTACCGGATTTTCCAAACCCTAAGGAAGGGGGGCCGAACACCGAATCATCTTCGCCTTTGTTAGCCAGTCCTGGTGAAAGGGCGATTTCTCAGAAATGACATCATGGTAAAGAAAAGACAGTGTGTTCGGCTAGAGGATTACTTACTTGGCCGGCGGCGCGGTTGCTACTCAGGCCCACGTCCTCGGTAGTATCCGGACACTCTGCTTGAGGTCCGAAGAATGACTTGTACATCTCCTCGTGCGTTAGGCCGAGGAAACTTTGAATAGCGCGCGGTCCTTCTGGGTTGAATTCCCATAAGCAAAGGGGCCGACATTTGCAAGGCTGGACTCGATGAACCAGCATGACTTGCATTACCATAACCAAATTAAAATCTCCCTCGAAGAGATCTTGAATACGGCTTTGCAGTATAGGCACGTCCTTGGCTGGACCCCAGCTCAGCCCTCTGCTAATCCATGACATCAGTTGTGGTGGGGGGCCCGAGCAGAAAGCGGGGGCGGCCACCCACTTGGCACTTCTAGGAGCTGTGATGTAAAACCATTCCCATTGCCATCATCCAGACATCTCTGGAAAGGAACCTTTTGGCCACGGAGCTCCTGCAATCTTGCTTGTTAATGCTCCTCCGCACGCTGCGTGTTGTCCCTCGAATGTCTTCGGCTTCACATCAAAGGTCTTGAGCCACAGGCCGAAGTGAGGGGTAATGCAGAGGAAGGCCTCACACATGACAATAAAAGCCGAGATGTGGAGAAAGGAGTTCAGGGCTAGATCGTGGAAGTCTAGCCCGTAATAGAACATCAAACCCCTTACGAAGGGATCCAGAGCGATGCCTAGACCTCGAAGGAAGTGGGAGATGAACACGACGTCTTCGTTGGGTTCAGGAGAAGGGACAACCTGCCCTCGGGCAGGCAGCCGATGCGAAACCTCAGCGGTCAGGTATCTGCCCTCCCTTAACTTCTTGAAGGCTGGATCCGGACATGATTGAAGGTCCGGGGCACCTGACCTGGGTTTTGGGCATTAGAACTCGAGGCGGGGGAAGGATTCGATTGAGCACAGGAGAGGAAAAAGTAAAAGCCTTGGCCCTTTATAAAGAGGGTGAATATCAAGCGTCCTCTCCTTGGCCGTTTGGCACTTGCCTATAATCTAGGAGTCCTAGACGCGGTTGGGTTACCCACGCCCGTATTGATGAGAATCCCGTGATAGGGGGACACGATCTTTGCTTTGACGAGACGTGTCAAAAAACTACCTTGCGTTATGTGCGGGGCTAGTTAAGGAAACGGTTCGAATAATCGCCAGGCCGTGGCATAATGTCGTGTTGCCAAAACAAGTCAGCAAATTAAATTTGCGGAAATATTATTCTCTCTACGGTGGTATGTGGAACTTATTTTGTAGGGTCAGACACTATCCTTGTATTCAAATTCTTCCGTGCTGTATTCGGAGGAAGAACCCGCCTTGCAATGCCGAAGACAATACTGCGAGCCGGACTCATCATCATTGAAAGCCTGGTTTAGGGGCTACTGAGGGAGTCCTGGATTAGGGGGTCTCCGGACAGCCGGACTATATCCATTGGCCGGACTGTTAGACTATGAAGATACAAGATTGAAGACTTCGTCTCGTGTCCGGATGGGACTCTACTTGGCGTGGAAGGCAAGCTAGGCAATACGGATGTGTATATCTCCTCCTTTGTAACCGACCTTGTGTAACCCTAACTTCTCCGGTGTCTATATAAACCGGAGGGTTTTAGTCCAAAGGACAACATACAATCATACCATAGGCTAGCTTCTAGGGTTTATCCTCTTTGATCTCGTGGTGGATCTACTCTTGTACTACCCATATCATCAATATTAATCAAGCAGGACGTAGGGTTTTACCTCCATCAAGAGGGCCCGAACCTGGGTAAAACATTGTGTTCCCTGCCTCCTGTTACCATCCGCCTTAGATGCACAGTTCGGGACCCCCTACCCGAGATCCGCCGGTTTTGACAACGGCAGTTAGGTTTACCTTAATACTTCTTTTGTAGTTGCAGATGCTTGCAATAGGGGTTAATCATAAGTGGGATGCTTGTCCAAGGAAGGGCAGTACCCAAGCACCGGTCCACCCACATATCAAATTATCAAAGTACCAAACGCGAATCATATGAGCGTGATGAAAACTAGCTTGACGATAATCCCCATGTGTCCTCGGGAGCGCTTTCCTTTATATAAGAGTTTTTCCAGGCTTGTCCTTTGCTACAAAAATGATTGGGCCATCTTGTTGCACCTTATTTACTTTTATTACTTGTTACCTGTTACAAATTACCTTATCACAAAACTATCTGTTACCGATAATTTTAGTGCTTGCAAAGAATACCTTACTAAAAACTGCTTATCATTTCCCTCTGCTCCTCGTTGGGTTTGACACTCTTACTTATCGAAAGGACTACGATAGATTCCCTATACTTGTGGGTCATTAGTAGGCCAATAAAATCTGGATTGCAATACCTTGTGAGTAGTTCTATCTCCATCATGATGCCCTCCATAAGCCTCGGAGTGACATTTCTGTGGGATTTTTCCCTATTCATGCTTAGGTACACAACGTCTAATAATACCTTTCTGTGGGATTTGTCCCTGTTCATGCTCAGGTACACAACGTCTAATAATACCATCTACTCCTTCTTTATAAAGATGTGGGTCATCCCAAAAGTAATATCTTAAATTATAGAAGAATTTTTTCTTTTGCTGGTATGTAAAGTTAGGTGGTAAATATTTAGCAACAATGTAATTAGCATAGTTAGCATACCAAGGAGTACTATTAGCAACATTTATTGCAGCTAACTGCTCATCAGGAAAACTATTATCAATAGGTAGTGGGTCATCAAGCACATTTTCAAGACTAGACAAGTTATCAGCTACTGGGTTCTCAACTCCTTTTCTATCAATGATGTGTAAATCAAATTCTTGCAACAAGAGAACCCAACGAATAAGTCTAGGTTTAGCATCTTTCTTTTCCATAAGATATTTAATAGCAGCATGGTCTGTGTGAACAGTTACATTGGAATCAACAATATAAGGTCTAAATTTATCACAAGCAAATACCACTGCTAAGAATTCTTTTTCAGTAGTAGCATAATTTCTTTGAGCACTGTCTAGAGTTTTACTAGCATAATGAATAACATTAAGTTTCTTATCAACTCTTTGTCCTAGAACAACACCAACAACATAATCACTAGCATCACACATAATTTCAAAAGGCAAGTTCCAATCAGGTGGTTGAACAATAGGTGCAGATATTAAGGCTTTCTTGAGTGTTTCAAAGGTTCAAGACAATCATCATCAAAAACAAAAGGAATATCCTTTTGCAAAAGATTAGTAAGAGGCACAGAAATTTTAGAAAAGTCTTTGATAAATATCCTATAGAATTCAACATGTGGGAAACTACGAATACCTTTGATGGCCTTAGGACATGGCATTTTCTCAATGGCATCAACCTTAGCTTGGTCCACTTCAATACCTCTTTCAGAAATTTTATGACCTAAGACAATGCCGTCATTAACCATAAAGTGGCACTTCTCCCAATTCAAGACAAGATTTTTTTATTCACATATCTGCAAAACTCGATCAAGATTGCTTAAACAATCATCAAAAGATTTCCCATAAATAGAGAAGTCATCCATGAAAACCTCAACAATTTTTTCACAAAAGTCAGGTAATATACTAGTCATACATCTTTGAAAGGTGGCAGGTGCATTACATAAACCAAAAGGCATACGTCTATAAGCATAGGTTCCAACGGGACAAGTAAAAGTGGTCTTTTCTTGATCAGGTTGAGAAACATGTATTTGTGAAAAGCCAGAATATCCATCAAGGAAGCAAAAGTGTGTGTGCTTAGATAATCTTTCAAGCATTTGATCATTAGAAGGCAAGGGGTAATGATCTTTTCTAGTTGCTTTGTTTTATTTTCTATAATCAATTAGCATTCTATAGCCTGCAACAATTCTTTGTGGAATAAGCTCATTCTTATCATTAGGAACAATAGTTATACCTCCTTTCTTAGGGACACAATGAACACGACTTACCCATCTACTATCAGCTATGGGATAGATTATACCTGCTTCTAGAAGTTTTAATATTTCCGTTCTTACCACTTCTTTCATCTTCGGATTTAACCGACGTTGGTGATCAACAACGGGTTTAGCATCAGGCTCCATATTAATCTTGTGCTGACATAGAGTGGGACTAATGCCCTTTAAATCATCAAGAGTATATCCAATAGAAGCTTGGTGCTTCCTTAGAACTTTTAATAATCTTTCTTCTTCATGTTCTAAAAGGTTAGCCCTAATAATAACAGGATATATTTTCTTTTCATCAAGATAAGCATATTTCAAAGTGTTTGGCAATTTTTTTAATTCAAACACAGGATCACCTTTAGGTGGAGGAGGACTCCTAGAGTTTTAATAGGCAAATTGTGTTTAAGTAGAGGATGTTGTTCAAAGAAAATCTTACCTATTTCATTTCTTTCATGCATATGTGAATCATTTTCATGGTCTAGCAAATATTTTTCTAAAGGATCATTAGGTGGAACAACAATAGAATCAAGAACAATTAATTCATCCTTACTAGGAAATTCTTCTTCATGATGATTTCTACTAAACATGGAAAAATTAAACTCATGAGACTCATCAGCAAAGCTAACACCAACAATTTGTTTCTTACAATCTATCTTAGCATTAACCGTGTTCATGAAAGGTCTACCAAAGAAAATCAGTAGGGTATTTAATTTTCCCACACAAGACTTCAACATCTCTAATAATCCCAATTGGTGATATGGTGTCTCTATTAGCAAGTTTAATAGTAATATATATTTCTTCTATCTTAGCAGGTGCTATGTCTTTCATGATTTCTTCATATAAAGTGTAAGTAATAGCACTCACACTAGCACCCATGTCACATAAACAATGATAACAATGATCTCCTATTTTAACTTAAATAATAGGCATGCCAACCACAGGTCTATGTTTATCTCTTTTGTCAGGTTTAGAAATTCTAGCAGCTTCTTCATACAAGTAAATAACATGCCCATCCATATCTTCTTCTAAGAGATCTTTAACCATAGAAATACTAGGTTCAAGTTTAATTTGTTCATCAGGTTTAGGTGTTCTGATATAGCTTTTGTTAACCATATTTGAAACTTTAGCATGTTCCTTTATCCTAACAGGGAAAGGTGGTTTCTCAATATTAGCAGAGGGAACAACTGGATCAACATTATAAAGTATAGTTTCTTCTTTCACTGGCACTAGTTTTTTATTTCTTCTTTAATATGTGGGTGATATTTAAACACTTCTCCTTAGGGAGTTCAACATGAGTAGCAAATGATTCAAAAAAGGAGGCTACTATCTCAGAGTCAAGTCCGTATTTAGTGCTAAACTTTTGAAAAGAATCGGTATCCATAAAAGATTTAACACAATCATATTTAATTTTAATACCTAACTCTTTACCTTCATCGAGTTCCCAATCTTCAGAGTTGCGTTTAATTCTTTCCAAAAGATCCCACCAGAATTCAATAGTCTTCTTCATAAATGAACCAACACAAGAAGTATCAAGCATGGTTTGATCATCACGAGAAAGCCGAGCATAAAAATTCCGAATAATAATTTCTATTGAGAGCGTTCTTGAGTGTACACGGGAATTTCGTCTACTCACTTTCATCATGTTGGTTCGATTTGTGTTCGCTACTTTGATAATTTGTTATGGGGGTGGACCAGTGCTTAGGTGCTGTTCTTACTTGTAGAAACCTCCTAGTTATGATTAACCCTCCCGCAATCATCCGCAACTACAGAAAACTATTAAGAATAAATTTTAACCATAGCATTAAATTTTGGATCCAATCGGTCCCTTACGGAATAGCGCATAAACTAGAGTTTAAGCTTCTGTCACTCTCGCAACCCACCATCTAATTGACACTCCACAATGCATTCCCTTAGGCCCAAATATGGTGACGTGTCATGTAGTCGACGTTCACATGACACCACTAAGGGAATAACAACATACATACTATCAAAATATCGAACACATATCAAGTTCACATGATTACTTACAACAAGACTTCTCCCGTGACCTCAAGAACAAAGGTAACTACTCACAAATAATAATCATGCTCAAGATCAGAGGGGTATTAAATAGCATAATGGATGTGAACATATAATCTTCCACCAAATAAACCATATAGTAATCAACTATAAGATGTAATCAACACTACTAGTCACCCACAAGCACCAATCTATAGTTCTGATAACAAGATTGAACACAAGAGATGAACTAGGGTTTGAGATGAGATGGTCTTGTTGAAGATGTTGATGGAGATTTCCCTCCCCAAGATGGGAGAGTTGTTGGTGATGGTGATGACGATGATATCCCCCTCCGGGAGGGAAGTTCCCCCGGTAGAATCGCTCCGCCGGAGGGCAAAAGTGCTCCTGCCCAAGTTCCGCCTGGAGGCGGCGGCGCTCCGTCCCGAAAGTCTTCTCCTAATTTTTTTTCTAGGTCAAAATCACTTATATACCAGAAGATGGGCACCGAAGGTGGGCCGAAGAGGCCACAATCCACCAGGGCGCGCTTGTGGGGCCTGGTGCGCCCAGGTGGGTTGTGCCCACCTGATGCCCCCCCTCTGGTGGTTATTGGCTCCAATATTTCTTAAATATTCCATAAAAAATCTCCGTGAAGTTTCAGCTTATTTGGAGTTGTGCAGAATAGGTAGCCTGACGTAGCTTTTTCACGTCCATATTTCCAGCTGCCTGAATTCTCACTCTTGGTGTGTTCCTTGCAAATTATGAGAGAAAAGGTGTCGGTGTCAAAACCGGCGGATCTTGGGTAGGGGGGTCCCGAACTGTGCGTCTAAGGCGGATGGTAACATGAGGCGGGGGACACGATGTTTACCCAGGTTCGGGCCCTGCTGATGGAGGTAATACCCTACGTCCTGCTTGATTGATCTTGATGATATGAGTATTACAAGAGTTGATCTACCACGAGATCGTAGATGCTAAACACTAGAAGCTAGCCTATGGTATGATTGTTGTTGTCCTACGGACTAAACCCTCCGGTTTTTATAGACACCGGAGGGGGCTAGGGTTACACAGAGTCGGTTACAAGGGAGGAGATCTACATATCTGTATTGCCAAGCTTGCCTTCCATGCCAAGGAGAGTCCTATCCGGACATGGGATGAAGTCTTCAATCTTGTATCTTCATAGTCCAACAGTCCGGCCAAAGGATATAGTTCGGCTGTCCGGAGACCCCCTAATCCAGGACTCCTTCAGTAGCCCCTGAACCAAGCTTCAATGACGATGAGTCCGGCGCGTAGATTTGTCTTCGGCATTGGAAGGCGGGTTCTTCCTCCGAATAGTCCATAGAAGATTTTGAACACAAGTATAGTGTCCGGCTCTGCAAAACAAGTTCCACATACCACCGTAGAGAGAATAATATTTCCACAAATCTAATCTGATGACATGTTTAGCAACATGACACCATGCGATGGCCCGGTCATTATTCGAACCGTTTTTCTCAACCAGCACTGCACATATCGCGAGGCGGTTTTCTTGACACGTCTTGTCGAAGCAAAGATCGTGAAAGTGCGTTATATCGACTAGAGGGGGGTGAATAGGAAATTTTTATGAATTCTTCACTGAGGAATTTGCCGGTGAGGTAATTCCTTAATGAAGAACTACTAGCAGCGTAATAAGTACTCAAAAGTAAACATAACAGAACACAAGCACAGTCATCATGATGAAATGGAGACAGGCACAGAGTACAGGAAGTGTAAGCACATGATAACACAGGATGAAGACAATCAGACTGAAGAAATTGAACTGAGGAAATTAAGAAAGTCTTCAGTCAAAGTCTTCAAACACTGATATGAACAAACACACAACACAGTTATGAGGAAATGAAAGATTTGAGGAAATAGAACCAGTAAGCTTGGTGAAGACAATGATTTGATAGACCAGTTCCAACTACTGTCTCAGTTGTACGTCTGGTTGGAGCGGCTGAGTATTTAAACTCGAGGACACACAGTCCCGGACACCCAGTCCTGAACACGCAGCTCAGGACACCAAGTCCTCACTGTATTCTCCTTGAGCTAAGGTCACACAGACCTCGCCCAATCACTCGTGGTAAGTCTTCAGGTGACTTCCGAACCTTCAGAGACTCGGTCACTCAGCGATCCACAATTCCTCTTGGATGCTCTAGACCATGACGCCTAACCGTCTAGAAGAAGTACAGTCTTCAAAGGTAACAAGTGTCGGATCCATGCAGGATCAATCTCTTCAGTGATGCTCAATCACTTGGGGTTTGAAGGTGTTTGGGTTTGGGTTTTCCTCACTTGATGATTTTCGCTCAAAGTCCTCGGAGGATGGGTTTCTCTCAAATGACAAGTGTCAGTTTCTCTCGGAGCAGCCAACCAGCTAGTGGTTGTAGGGGGTGGCTATTTATAGCCTAGGGAGCAGCCCGACATGATAAGACATAAATGCCCTTCAATGATATGACCGTTAGGTGGGTAGATATTTTGGGACAGCTGGCGCATAGCACAGCAACGGTCGGAATTTTGAGTAGCAAAATCCTTAGGGCTATCATGTTCCTCATTGTGTAGGCAATCCGCATTGGCGAATTCCTAACTCCTCAGTCAGAACAAATTCCTCAGAGACCAGAAGAACTTCGTCTCTGTCACTAAAGAAATTGACTAAACTGTATGAGATTTCCAATGGCTTCACTCGAAGGGATTGGTAGGTGTAGGATTTTGAGTTGAGCATCACATGGAAAATTTTCCTTAGTATTTCCTCGACCCCCTTTAACAGTACGGTGTTTCCTATGACTCAAGAAAGAGAAAATGAAACTACGAAAACAAAAGTCTTCACGCTTCATGTTCCTCGAATGAATACCAAGTCTTCAAGGTCACACTAATTTCTTCACTTTCAAAGTCTTCAGAAAGTCTTCATAAATCCAAAGTCTTCAGTCAAAGAACTTCATTTTTAGGGGTCGACTTTCTCTATAAATATCAAACTCCTCATAGACTTATAGACCTGTGTACACTCACAAATGCATTAGTTCCTTAACCTATAAGTCTTCAATACACCAAAATCACTAAGGGGAACTAGATGCACTTACAATCTCCCCCTTTTTGGTGATTGATGACAATATAGGTTAAGTTTTCAACGGGAATAAACATATGAAGTGTAAATACTGATATTGAGGAATTTGATTGCAAGATATAGAAGAACTCCCCCTGAATATGTGCATGGTGAGGTATTTGCTTTCGAGGCATTGCACATTTGAAGAGTAGAATCATGGAGATATCCCCCTATATCTTGTAATTCATACATGCATTTGACATATCATAATGAAGAATTTGAAATGCATGATGAAATATGGTGACTGATCCAATTAAAAAACATATCAAAAAAATATGATGAAATATGGTGCATGAGTGCATTAGCATAATTGAGGAATAAGCATGCAGAAAAACATATCAAAAGTATCAGAGCACCAGCGGGTTTAAGTTTAAAACTCGATCCAATTAAAGTCTTAGAAGAACGAGAGTTGTAACTTAGCAAAAAAAATGCCCATATATAAAGACCCGCTTGAAGACTAACTCAA
Source organism: Triticum urartu (assembly GCF_003073215.2). Classification (NCBI taxonomy): domain Eukaryota; kingdom Viridiplantae; phylum Streptophyta; class Magnoliopsida; order Poales; family Poaceae; genus Triticum; species Triticum urartu. Next base: position 99,980,146 of record NC_053024.1, read on the forward strand.
AATTCTCCCCCTTTGTCATTAAATGACCAAAAGGATCGAATATCAGGACTAACGCCCCTGAAGAATATCAAGTTAATGAAGGAGCGCCAGCATTGTTGGGGTCGTTTGTCGTAGTAGGACCTGCCGCAGTGTCGTCCAAGTCTTAATTCTCATCGATGTTGCGCGATGAAGAAAATGAGCTGGCCACCATAGAAGGAACCTTGACCTTCTTGAATTTCTTCGGTGGAGGTGCAGACCAGTCAAAATCTTCTTTGAGACCCATTTTCTTGAGATCTTATTCACCATACAGATGAGACAGTATTGCCCAGGTGCGACCGAAAACTTCATGGAGGTAGTAATGGTTTTTCTTCACTGCATTGTGCGTAACAGTCATGTTGTGAAGAAATGAACCAAACTGACGCTTAACCCATTTATGGTTTCGATCCACCTTCTGGTGAAGACTAAGCAGAAGCTCACGATCAGTCATCACTTGTGGTTTGAGGAGTAGACTTGGGAGCATTGGCAGAGTAATGTGTGGCAGAGTCATCATTGGTGGAATAAGATGCAGCTTTGCGAAACTGTCCATCCAATGGACGAATGCCTTCATCTATAACAGCTGGTGCCTTTCCCTTTTCATCAACTGAGGAATATGTCCGCTTGAGGACTTTAATCGGGGGCAAGTAGCTGAGGTGATTCTGAAAATCAGCTTTGTAGTTGAGTGAAGACCTGTCCTGAGGAATCTCATAATCCAAGGTGCATAAGGCTTCAGCTCAAACGGAGACAGTGCAATATTTGCCAGAGTCCTCATGAAGAGATCATGATAATTGACAGGAATGCCATGAACGATATTGAATACCAGATTCTTCATGATGCCAACAATTTCCTCATCAGATGAGTCATGGCCTTTGATAGAACTCATTGTCCTCGTAAGAATACGACAGACAGTTCTGGGCACATATAGTAATTCCTTCACGAGGAATTTTGTTCTTGGGTCCTGACCTGGCTTCAAAGATTTCATCAGAACTTGCATGTAGTGATTTGTAAGCTCAGGTTCACTGTAAATGCAACGAGCTTCTTCAAGGGGAGGACTGAGTGGTAAGGCACAAAGCAATTCAGTAGCTGGTGCTGTGTAGTGAGTGTTTTCAGACATCCAGTCCAGCATCCATGAATTCACATCTTCAGAATCTCCTGTGGTGTGCAGCGTCGCATAAAATTGAAGAATCAGTTCTTCATTCCAATCATAGATGTCAGAGCAAAAATTTAACAGTCCAGCGTCGTGAAGAACACTGAGGACTGGCACGAAACACGTCAGAGATTCCATACCCATGTGAGGAATGTCCTCATGGTAGAAGATTTTCTCTTTGTTGAACAGCACTGAGGAATAGAAATTAGCTTGACTAGCAGTCCAGAAACGCCTCTTCCTTATGCGAGCAGAATCATATGGGTTGTAGTTGGCGAAGAATACGTGCTCGCCGAAGAAATCATCAGCCTTGAACTTTTGCTTGCATGAGAATGGATCCTTTGGCTTGGGCTGAGGAATGTCAGTGAGTTGCATCACAACCTCAGGAATCTCAATCACTGGTTCTTCAGGCCGAGGAATTTCCGGTTCCTCTTTAGTGGTAGTCTACGTCTTCAGATGTTCAGCAGCAGCAGTTTCTTCAGCACCAGTGGCTGGAATTTCTTCATGTACAGATGAGGTGGGATGAGTTTCTTCAGAGCCCATTCGAACGGTTGGTGCAGGGGATTGAGGAATTTGCTGTAGACGGATGAAGAGTGGAGAATTGGGGTGCTGACTTTCCCAAAAGCCATCATTCATCACTAGTGTAGTACACCCAATATCCACATCTTCATCTTCCATTTCTTCAATGCCAGCCTCTTCAGCAGTGAACTGAGGCATAGGCGAGGAGATGAAAGGTGTTGAATGGATCTCATCCACTTTAATTTCTTCATCCAACTGCTCAGACGAAGCAGCAGAAGGAGTTTCTTCATCAGATCCGCTGGGGATCACATATTCTTCATCAAAAGGAACAAGGTCCTTTGATGGCATGGTTGAGATCGGAACAGCATCAATGGGATTAGCAAATGAACTGGTCAAAGGCTTCATCTTCTTCGGAGCTGAAGAATCTGAAGTAGCTGATGCTTTCCTTTTCTTCACTGCTGCACGCTCTGCAGCCTTGGTCTTCTTCACATCTGATGCAGATGGAAGGATCGGAGTTGGTTTTGGCGCAGGAGGATCAGAGGAATCTGGTTGATTTTCTTAAGGCACAACTGATGCAGCCGCCCTGATTTCTTCATCTTCTTCAGGCGCACCACTAGTGGATACCCTGGCAATTTCTTCAGCGGCTGGAATACAGCCATCAGCCCTGGAACTCACATTTTCTTCAGCAGCCTGATTGTCATCAGCGATGCTGGCATTTTCTTCAGTAGGCTGAGAAGATGCTGCAGCCTGAGGAATTTCTTGTTGCGATGGGGCTGCAACATGTGAAGTGAACTTTTTCAGTCAGTTTAACAAACCTGACTTTGGCTCCTTTCCAATCAGCATAATATGAATCAAATTCATCACTGAGGCTTTTGATTTCAGCCTGGACCTTCACTAGTTCTTCAGTTGTCATTGTGACAATGTTTTTCTTTAGAAGTTTCTCTTTTCTATACTATGTTTTCTTGATTTTTTTTGGCCTTCTCATACTTCCATTTTTCTTCTTCAATGAAAGCAGTCAAGACATGACTTTGACCAGGAGTGAGGTTCATCTCCGGTAAAGGCGTGTTGGGATCCTTGTGCCATAGATCAATGAAGTCGAGGATCAACTTAGGATCCAGAAGTAGTGGAACATTGCTTCCTTTGGCTCTAGCGGCCCTGACTTGCCTGTCTCTAATGATTTTGGCAAGTTCTTCATCATCAGCTTTGTCTTCTTCAGACGGCACTTGGAAAGCGACCTGCTTCTTCTGAGGACTTGGTCGAGGACCTCGTCCAGCAGTTGACTTTGTCTTCAGCAGAGAGGGGCCAGCTGAGGAACTTGGAGTAGCAGAGGAACTAGTGGAGGCTCCTGAGGCAATAGATATGCATGCTGTCCTTTGGCATGAGGCGAGATGCACAGGTGCTGAGGATGTAGTCGGAGCGGCCGAAGTCTTTGGCGGAGGAGCTGATGACTTTGGAGGAGCAGGAGCAGCATGAGGAATTGGCCGTGAGGGCTTTGAGGATTCTGGCCGTGAGGGCACTGTCGGTGAAGCACTTGGCTTGCGCGCAGGCTTCTTTGACATAGCCTTCTTTGGCTTAATAGCAGAGGCCTCAGCAGAGGCAGCAGCAGCAGCAGAGCCTTCATTGAATTTCCTCACTACTTTCTCTGGCTTGCTTAGCCAACTTGGCTTGGCGCTTGGCCCATTCCTCAGGATAATCCTCACCGCGCTTGAGGCTGGTGGGATCTGCTTCTTGGCCAGGTGCCAATGGAGCTCTTGGGCATGGAGGATTGAGTGCGAATTTCTTCATGTATTTTGGAGTTACATATCTGTACTCCCTCCATTCTCTCGCCCATCTCCTCTCTATCCTCTAGATGCGCACCTTGCCTGATTTTTATCTTCCTCGGGAGGAGTGCGGTACCCAGCATAGATAGCATCAGGGATCTCAAAGGCAGTCATGACCTCGGGCTTCTTTCCTCCTTTCTGTGGCCTCTTACCGTCAGCCATTTTCTTCAATTGAGGAATTTGAACAATTGAATTCTCTGAAGAAGTGTGCAACTTTTCTTCGAGGAATGCTGCAAATGAGTTAAGTTGATGAGAACCTAGTGATTCAGCAGCTGACATGAGTACCTGTGAACAGAATATAGTTGCGAGGAATTTGGAGAGGTCATATGCGTTCTCAGAAGGTTTTTCAAAAAGAACAAGTTTGAGGAATTTGACCAGATGAGTCTTGAAGAATTTCACTAAGCGTTCTTTGTCTTAGGTTCTAGAGTTGTATAGATCAAAGATCTACACAATTGAGGAATGTTGATGAAAATTGATGCTTAGAGAAACGAATCAAGAACGGATGACTTGTGAGGTGTTTAGTGTGTGAAGATATGAAGAAAAACACCTTTGAAGATTTTGTAGATTATCATTTGAATAAATGAGGGCAGTAAAAGTAACTTTTAATTACCCTGAACGAAGAACACGACGAACTGGAGTGAGGAGATGTGAAGTTCGTCAGTGCGGATCTTCCACGCCCTAACTTGGCGGAGGAAGACAGCTACGACGGCGGCGGAGTGAAGATTTCCGCGGCTGCCGCGAGTACGGCGGCGACGAGGTCGAGGCAGTGAAGCTCTTCCTCACCGATGACGATGAAGTAGCGGCGGCGCTAGGGTTTGAGAAGCTCGAGCTGTAGAGAGGTCGAGCGGAGTAAAGGAAGTGAGAAAGGGGAAGAGGGGTATTTATAGCCACCGTGAAAAACTGTTCGCCCGAAGAATTAGGACGAACGTGCCCCTGACCCTTCTCATTCGCATGACATGTGTCACCCACGTACTGAGAAGTGGAGATCATGTTAGATCGTGGGTGAGTGGATAAGTATATCGTGGGATGCGGAACGGTTTGAGAAGCAAAGCCGAAAATTTAGATAGGATATGTTTTAAAGTTCCGTTCGCAATTCCTTCAGCTGTCAAGGACACAGTGAAGATTTTGAACGAGTTTCAAATAGAACGCACATGAAGAATTTGTGAATAGATTAGGTTGAGTATAGCATAGAGGGGTAAAGGTCCGATCACATTCACTTAGCAGGAAAACCAACTTGAAGAATTAGCAATAAGTGAATGCTGTAGAGGACATAAACTCATATATATATATATATAGACAATGAAGAAAAACAACGGAAACAGTGAAGACAATGCAAAGTTGAAGAATTTGAACTGAGGAATTTCAACTTTTGGTGGTGGCGTGACCCACCGTATAAGAATGATGATTTCAGACACCGTGTACAATTATCGTAGGGTTCTGAGAATCAAATTCTTTGTTAATTTCTTCACACTTAGAGTGTTATTCTTCATTGATTGCAGAAAAACGTTTCTTCATGTGTTGCACATCTAAGTCATTAATTTTGCATAAGTGTTAGGATGAGTGTCCTTTTCAAAGAACATTTAAAGATTCTAGGATATTTAGCTCACACCGCAACTTGCTAAATCTCTTCTCATCCAAGGGCTTTGTGAAGATATCGGCTAGCTGTTCTTCAGTCTTTACATGCTCAATGGAAATGTCGCCCTTCAACACATGATCACAAAGAAAATGATGACGAATCTGAATGTGCTTAGTCTTCGAGTGCTGAACTGGGTTGTGAGCAATCTTGATGGCACTCTCATTGTCACAGAAGAGAGGCACATTCTTCATGTTGACGTCGTAGTCCTTGAGAGTTTGCTTCATCCATAGCAATTGTGCACAGCAAGAACCAGCGGCAATATACTCAGCTTCAGCAGTAGATAGTGATACGCAGTTCTGTTTCTTCGAGGTCCAACAGACCAAAGATTGTTCGAGGAAATGACATGTACGAGATGTTGACTTGCGGTCCACACGATCACCAGCATAGTCAGAGTCAGAATATCCAATGAGATCAAAAGTTGAGCCCTTGGGGTACCATAATCCAAGTGTTGGTGTGTGAGCTAGATATCGAAGAATATGCTTCACAGCCTTATGGTGTGATTCCTTCGGTGTAGCTTGAAATCGGGCACACATACAAACACTAAGCATTATATCTGGCCTAGATGCACATAAGTACAATAAAGAACCAATCATGGAGTGGTATACCTTATGATCGAAGTCAATACCATTTTCATCAGTGCACAGATGGCCATTTGTGGGCATAGGAATTTTGACGCATTTGCAATCTTGCATGTCGAATTTCCTCAGTACATCCTTGAGGTATACCCCGCGGTATGACCCGGCTGGATGCATAACCCAGCCGGACTTGGCGACTCACTAATGACCCGCCCTGACTGGATGACACACTAAGTGACCCGCCCGATCCTGGTGACTTATGGGTGACCTGGCAAGCGGATCAGAGGAGCGACAAGACCCGGGGGCCTAGGAGGCTCAAGGCCTAGAAGGTCGGCTTACGTTATGGTAGGCCAGCTTAAGAGGAAAGGCGTGAGGAATATCTCCCTTACAAGGAATCAAGAACCGGATTTGTATCCGACTTGTAGTAGAAGATAGGCTAGTCCTAATCCTATTTGGACTCCACATGTAACCCGCCCCTCTAATTTATATAAGGAGGGGCAGGGCTCCCCAGAGAGGGACAGAAAAGAAGAAACAAGATCTAGGGCTAGACACAAAGAGCCGGCTTACCGGCGACTCTCTCGTGATCATAATGAGACCTAGCCACAAACAGCATGTAGGGTTCTTACCGGATGATGTTTCCCGGGGCCCGAAGCTGTCTAAATCCTCGTCTTGTGTGTTGCATCTCTCAATTCCACTCAACCCCTTCAAGTTACCACATAGATGCGTTGGCCTCGCGACTAAGTCCTTTCATGAGGACATCTGCCGTGACAATTCTACGACAGTTGGCGCCCACCGTGGGGCCTGCGCACGGTGATGTTAAGTTTTTGAAGGGATCTTTTTAGGGTTTGAGAAGTTTGCAATTTTCCGGCTCAACAAAAACCGGTGTGGAAAAATTCACATCAACAATAAGTTCATCAGTCAAGATTGACGGAGTGTTCTTGCGGCGGCGGATATGAGATTGAGATTGCTTAGGGGTTACAGATCGTGCGGCCGCCTCATGCGCCGTGGAGATTCCGCCGAGTCTGAATTAGCCTTGGACGATTCATCATGATACAGGTTGATGGATAAGGAATTTTTTACTACGACACTGTAATCCAAGGGGCCGTCAATCAAATCTATTGTTTATTCCAACTACTTCCGTCAAGATTAATCAAGAAGTACTACTTGAATACTACTCCCTCCGTCCGGAAATACTTGTCCGAGGAATAGATGTATCTAGATGTATTTTAGTTCTAGATACTTTCATTTGTATCCATTTCCACGACAAGTATTTTCGGACGGAGGGAGTACTATTCATCAAGAAGACACGCTGCCGATCGAATCCACGCGCGTACAGTCAAGCACAAAATCAGAGATCAACCACGACTGGGATGGATTGGTCAAACCGGCCGCGACTTGGAGAAGGGACCAGGCGTGAGCACGGACTCGGGTGACTCTTGTTGCACGTTGGGTAGCGGTCGCCTGCTCCTAGCCCATACCAAATTGTCAAGAAGTACTAGTACTCATCATGGTATGCTACAGAGTTTGATCCCCGCTTGCTATGTACATGAAAAGAAGATATCAAGTGCTACTAGCACAAGTCGGATCTGGAGAAACAATCAAGAAAAGAAAAAACTACAAGGGGAGTCAAACTGATTACGACCCGGCCTCTGAGTCGCCGTCGAGCACGCTTCCGCCGTTCGGGCCGCCGCGGTCGTTCTGAGCCTACCGTTGCTGTCTCTGAGGCTACAAGCCATGGCTTCGAGCCGGCCACACGCCTCTGCGGCTGTGCCTTGGCCCCGTTCGACCCGCCGCGATCTCCATTGCTTTAACCCACGGCTGTGAGCCGCTTACAGGCTTCCGTTGCACTCGCCTGTAACTTGTTCAGAGGATATTTTCAGATCGCTAGTTGAGCTTGGTGCAAGCTGCAATGGGACTCACGTATCTGTCAATAAATATTGACTTTGGATTGACTAAACTAGACTACGGGATGCTCAACCTGGGAGTCACTTTGGGTTCCAACGGGAAGTCAACCGAGTTGACCGTCACCCGGAAACGAATGGAGACACGGCCTCCGCTGATGCACCACCACTACTGCGGCCAGATTGCCGCGGGCCTCGACCACAGCCGCGCCTGGCTGATTCCGCTGCCCCCGCGGCCGCGTCAGGCCACTTCTGCCTGTGCCGAGCTGCTAGTGCGCTTCGCCTCCTCTGAGCCGCCAGTGCGCCTTGCTGCCACCGACGATCATCCGACAAAACAAATATCAGGTGCTATCTTTTTTATATATGTTATCAGTGCATATTAAATTGTTTGAGAACAATTACTTTGATCTGTGCTATTTTTTCGCAGGACTATTATTCGTTACAAAGATGTCGCAAAGGGACGTGCGTCAATATTATTTTTTGCACTAGCGCAGACGAGAGAGTCGTCACCCCCGCTACATAAACGCACACGGTTGACTCGTCGTCCGCGCCCGCAGCCGATTTACACACGTCTGCGCCGCTTCCAACGCGGTGGCCGACTCGCTCGTCCGCACCGGCTTACAGCACCGCGGTCGACTCTTCCGTCCGCACCAGCTTACAACGCCGCAGCTGACTCATTTACTGTCCGGATGAGTCAGGTGGTATCCATTTAAAATATATTTTATTGGCGCATATTATTTTTGTCGAAGAGCAGTTTATCTTTGCCTTGGTCTGCAATATTTTTGATGCAGGACAATTGTCCACTACATCAAAATGACGTGGTTAACTCGCCCGCACCGGCTTACAGTGCCACGACCGACTCATTTGTCTGTGCCGCCTCTGATATTACGGTCGTCTTTACCGTCCGTTTCTCGCGGCCTGGTTTACATCAACACACCAGGCCACACTTGTCTGGATGAGCTGTTTATTCAATATGAGCAAGTCACTACTTGGGAAGCTCGGTTTTCTTCCAACAATTTGGAGGCAAATTATCATATATTATCAGCCGCCGTCTGCACTGGATGGTTCAATGGGCAGTCGCATAAGTCGCCGCCACTACAGTTTAGTTAAATTTCAAACAGCTCGTTGGAAGGAGCCATTGGCCGAGTTGCTGACACGGCTCATACGGGATCATTTATAACCCGCCGCAGTCTCCTCAACCTTCTGTGGGTTCACATCGCGCTATCAATGCGCCGATGATATACACCTTCTACTTTGGTCAAATATGGAGAATCTCAAGCCAACTCCTCAAGTCGTCTTGAGACTCGGGGGCTACAATGGTATGACTCGGCAAAATTAGCCGGTTTTAATGAATTTAAGAACTCCGGGTCACTGAAGGAAAGATAACCCGGCTCTAGAGGCTACTGCTTTATTGGCGAATATTTAAAGGCCGTCAGAAAATTCCCGGCTCATGATGAAGATGTCGGTTTCAAATATAGCTCAAGAGACATCTCTTTCTCACAAATTTTTGAAGCTCTCAAATCCGGTTTAAAATCCGGCTCAAGGTAAATTTGTCCTTCACAAATTTTTGAAGCTTTCAAATCCGGTTTAAATTTCCGGTTCAAAAAGAATTAATCTCTCGCAAGTTCGAGTTCTTACAAAAATTAAAGGTTGCCAAAAAGAATTTGCTGCCATGTTGCGTGGTTCAAACATAGGTATCCTGCCTTACGGCTTATTTTATTATGGTCATTTGGGGGCTTCCTGCTCATCGGGCATAGCTATCAGTGTCCTCTTGATAGGCGCAATGCCAAAACTTATATGGTTACTTGGGGGCTTCCTGTTCAAACATAGGTCGTATTCGAACCAAAAAGAACATAGCTGTCGATACCCTTTTGATTGGCAAACTGCCGAACCCACTTGGGGGCTTCTTGATCGTATCCGTATCATAGCTCAACCCCTTTGGGAATCGACGTGGATCGTATTCGAATCAGCGTCGCTAAACAACTCTTAAGGTCATTTGGGGGCTTCCTATTCAAACATAGGTCGTATTCGAACCAAAGAGAACATAGCTGTCGGTACCCTCTTGATCGGCAACGCCAAAGCCACTTGGGGCAATATGATCGTACTCGAATCTTAGCTTAACCCCTTTGGAATGGTTTACTGATCGTATCTGAATCAGAAGCCTCAAAAAAGTTTATTCTGTCTCTGGTAAAGTTTATTGCAGCCACGATTACTTAACTTGAGACCATTTTTGGATTATATCTTAAATGTATATAAGTGGTTTATGCTTAACCCGGCTTGACTTTTGACTATAAGTCGCCAGCTTATGACAATCATCATCTATGTGGAAGCATTGGCTTCTAAGGGTTGGGTTATCACCCTTACTGTGCAGGTCACATAAATCGGCAGTGCAAATTCAATATCATAAGTATGATATTATAGTTATGTTTCAAAGTTATGATTCATTATTAACAGGCTTATCTGTGACTCCTTTTTTACAAATCAGTGGTCATATGTAAGATATTATGACCCGCCCTGCGGTAAACCGCCAAGGGTTCTTGTGATCTACTTGTGTGCAGGGTAAGACTACATTTGGGTGGTTACCCGCCCTGGCTCTTGACGTTAAGTCGCCAGGGCATATGTTGTTTAAACTCTGTGCAGGATTTGCAGAACTATGATTTATATAAATGCTTCAGTCCAAGCTCATCATTGAAATTGGTGTCTCAAAAGGGTTATCAATTATTGATTTCTCAAGGGCTATAGGCCACCGAGTTACAAATATTCCGGCTTACAATGAATGCACATTAAGTAGTCATCGGCCAAGAGCCGCCGGGTATTTAAACTTTGGATTTACTTGTCAACCGATGAGGTATTTAAATCTTTAATAGCCAAAACTGGCTGGATTTTCATGATGATATTGAATGATTGAGGTTTTCATACCGGATTATATTATTCAAATCTTGAATAGCCAACATGGCTGGATTTCTATTGTGATTATCAATAACCAGTATTATGATTGAGGTTTTCAAAGTCGCTTTAGCGCAACAGCTATTATCTTTATCAATGGGCATGATTTATTTTACAATGGAGGAAATAGTCCCGAGTCGCTGCAGCCTTACGACCCGGCACTTGGGGGCTACATTATTCAAGTTGAGGTTACATCAAATATGCAAGTCTCATGTCGCTGCAAGCATGCACCATGACACTTGGGGGCTAATGCAAAGTCATTTTTATTGGCCTTATTGAAGACCCGACTCATCCCATTGTAATGAGCCGGCCCTTGGGGGCTACACGTTACTGCTCAAATTTACATCATCATATTTACGAAGTCCCTGCTCATTATTACATAATGACCCGACACTTGGGGGCTAATGCATATTGCTCTTTGCTGAAGACAATTCTAGGATGACCCGGCTACACTACTATGACCATAGCCGACTTATGGGGGCTACACAGCTGGATTTTATTTAAAAGCCATGATGATAAGTCCCGGCTTATTCATGCTGATTAAACCGGCCCTTGGGGGCTACAGGTAATATGGATATAAGGGAGAAATATGTTCAAATTCTCAGTTTTGAGAAGATCGGATTGACCCAGTGTTTGCAACAATCATGATCCGGTGTCACCAATAATTATGACCCGGCGTCGGCTACAGTTATGACCCGGTGCTATCAATATTTACGAGCCGGCAATTTTGAACATGATAAACCGGCAAATTTTACCTCTTCAAGCCGGCTGAAAGTCAGATGAGTATTTCTAGACCAATATGTTTTAAGCCGGCGCTTTGGAAGCCAATTCAAGTGGATTATTTCTTACAATATTTCTCTACAAGAGACCAATGCCAGCAAATTGACTCTGAAGCTGGCCTATTTACCCGGATTTCTCAAAAGAAGTATCTGGATTTTTTGCATTCACAAAGTTTGAACATATCTACTAAAGGAGATTTGCTATGAGTACATGGGCATGTATCAAGAAGGAAATGCCAAGGATTTAAAAATGATCAGGTGCCGGCTCACAAGAATATTTAACTCGGAGTACAACCTGTCAGTTTGTTCTTGTGTTTATGTTGCAGATCAGTTTAACATGGATAAATCCAAGTTAAACTTGGGGGCTAATGTCGGGGATATACCCCGCGGTATGACCTGGCTGGATGTATAACCCAGCCGGACGTGGCGACTCACTAATGACCCGCCCTGACTGGACGACACACTAAGTGACCCGCCCAATCCTGGTGACTTATGGGTGACCTGGCGAGCGGATCAGAGGAGCGACAAGACCCGGGGGCCCAGGAGGCTCAAGGCCTAGAAGGTCGGCTTACGTTATGGTAGGCCGGCTTAAGAGGAAAGGCGTGAGGAATATCTCCCTTACAAGGAATCAAGAACCGGATTTGTATCCGACTTGTAGTAGAAGATAGGCTAGTCCTAATCCTATTTGGACTCCACATGTAACCCGCCCCTCTAATTTATATAAGGAGGGGCAGGGATCCCCAGAGAGGGACAGAAAAGAAGAAACAAGATCTAGGGCTAGACACAAAGAGCCGGCTTACCGGCGACTCTCTCGTGATCATAATGAGACCTAGCCACAAACAACATGTAGGGTTATTACCGGATGATGTTTCCCGGGGCCCGAAGCTGTCTAAATCCTCGTCTTGTGTGTTGCGTCTCTCAATTCCACTCAACCCCTTCAAGCTACCACATAGATGCATTGGCCTCGCGACTAAGTCCTTTCATGAGGACATCTGCCGTGACAATTCTACGACACTTATGGTGTGATTCCTTCGGTGTAGCTTGAAATCGGGCACACATGCAAACACTAAGCATTATATCAGGCCTAGATGCACATAAGTACAATAAAGAACCAATCATGGAGTGGTATACCTTATGATCGAAGTCAATACCATTTTCATCAGTGCACAGATGGCCTTTTGTGGGCATAGGAATTTTGACGCCTTTGCAATCTTGCATGTCGAATTTCCTCAGTACATCCTTGAGGTATTTCTCCTAAGATATGAATATGCCATTGCGTTGTTGACGAATTTGAAGACCTAAGAAGAATTTCAACTATCCCATCATAGAAATTTGATATTCTTCACTCATCATATAGGCAAATTCATCACTATAACGTTGGTCAGTATAGCCAAACATAATATCATCAACATATACTTGGCACACAAACAATTCACCATCATAAGATTTAGTGAAAAGAGTAGGGTCAAGTGAACCGGGTTTGAAGCCTTTCTTCATGAAGAATTCCTTCAAGGTATCATACCACGCCCGTGAGGACTGCTTGAGGCCATAGAGGGCCTTATTGAGTCTGAAGACTTTGTTAGGATTCTTTGGATCTTCAAAACCTGGGGGTTGAGCAACATATACTTCTTCCTCAAGCTTACCATTGAGGAATGCACTTTTCACATCCATTTGATATAAAGTGATATCATGATGGTTAGAATAAGCAAGTAATATGCGAATAGACTCAAGTCTAGCAACAGGTGCAAAAGTTTCATCGAAATCAATTCCTTCAACCTGTGTGTAGCCTTGAGCTATGAGTCGTGCCTTATTCCTCACCACAAGGCTGTTTTCATCTTGCTTGTTGCGGTAGATCCACTTTGTGCCAATGATATTGTGCTTGCGAGGGTCTGGACGTTTGACCAGTTCCCAGACATTGTTGAGATCAAACTGATGTAATTCTTCTTGCATAGCCTGAATCCACTCAGGCTCCAGAAATGCTTCATCTACCTTAGTGGGCTCTATGATAGAGACAAAAGCATAGTGCCCATAGAAGTTAGATAAATGTGAAGCTTTTGAGCGTGTGAGAGGACCTGGCGCTTTGATGTCGTTGATGATCTTTTCAACTTGCACTTCTTTAGCAATGCGAGGATGAGTTGGTTGTCGTTGAGGAATTTGATCAGCATTTTCTTCAGCACCATTTTCTTCAGTATTTTCTTCCGGTGCATTAGCTCAACGTTCTTCACATTCCGGAATGAATTCTTCAGTAGATTCTTCAGTAGGAATGACATCCTCAGTAGCCTTGAACTTGATAGTTTCCTCAGGTGCTAGTTCATCTATCACAGTAGGTAGGTGCTCTCTTTGCGAGCCATTAGTTTCATCGAACCGCACATCTACAGTTTCAACAACCTTGTGAAGAACGTTGTTGAAGACTCTGTAGGTGTGCGAGTCCTTTCCGTAACCAAGCATAAAACCTTCATGTGCTTTCGGTGCAAATTTTGAGTTGTGATGAGGATCTCTAATCCAACATTTAGCACCGAAGACTTTGAAATAACTTACATTGGGTTTCTTATCAGTGAGGAGTTCATAGGCAGTCTTCTTGAAGAATTTGTGAAGATATACTCTGTTGATGATGTGGCACGCAGTATCAATTGCCTCAGTCCAGAAACGACGAGGCGTCTTGTATTCATCAAGCATTGTGCGAGCCATCTCAGCAAGAGTTTTGTTCTTGCGCTCCACGACGCCGTTCTGCTGAGGAGTATAAGGAGCAGATAACTCATGAGTAATACCAAGTTCATCAAGATAGTCATCGAGACCAGAATTCTTGAACTTAGTGCCATTGTCACTTCCGATGTGCTTGATCTTCACACCAAAGTTGGTTGAAGCCCTCGAGGAAAATCATTTGAAGACTTGCTGCACTTCATGTTTGTAAGTAACAAGGTGTACCCATGTGTAATGAGAATAATCATCAACAATAACAAAGCCATATTGAGATGCTTTATTTGAAACAGCAGAATAATGATTAGGACCGAAGAGATCCATGTGAAGCAATTCAAATGGACGAGTAGTGGTCATGATAGTCTTCGCTGGATGCTTGGCCTTTGTCATCTTTCCAGCTTCACAAGCTCCACATAAGTGATCCTTGAGGAATTTGACATTCTCAATGCCAATGACATGCTTCTTCTTCGCAAGTGTGTGCATATTCCTCATGCCTGCATGACCAAGTCGTCGATGCCAGAGCCAGCCTTCTGAAGCTTTTGCAAGTAGGCACACGGCTGGTTGCGGTCCTGTAGATAAATCAACTATATACAAGTCTCCTCTCCTAAAGCCTTCGAAGACTTTGGAATTGTCAGCTTCCATAACCAAAACACAACGGTACTTGCCAAAGACAACAATCATATCAAGATCGCAAAGCATTGAGACAGACATGAGGTTGTATCCTAAGGACTCGAGAAGCATGACTTTGTCCATGTGTCGATCCTTTGTGATCGCAACCTTACCTAGACCTAATACCTGACTTTTGCCTTTGTCAGCAAAGATGATATGCTTCAGATGCGACAAAGATAATGGAGCATCCATCAATAGATTCTTGTCACCAGTCATGTGATTTGTACATCCACTATCGAGGACACACTCAGTGGCTTTGGGTTGATCATCCTACAGATGCATTAGTGCAGCTTACAAACTCATATACTTCATCAATGAAGAATATGACATCAATTCATCAGATCAATTTCATCAAGCAAAAGAACAGATAAAGCAGTATGAGGACGTGAGAAATGAAAGTTCATTTCTTCATGATTAGTCTGCGCCCTTTCAGGCATACTCAGGTCTCCAGCAAATTCTTCAGACGATTTCGTACGTATGGAGACCTGACGCTACAGGAGAGATTAGTCCTTTTTCTTCACCACCCACATCTGAAGGGGTGGCAAAGAGTTCATCATTCTGCGAGCTCCATACGAGAAGGATGGCATAGAAGCCAGTCCATTTTGTTTCACATAAGAGGGGTTAGAGTAAGCAGAGAAATTCTTCGAGGACTTATGGACATAATGATTTGAAGAATAATGCACATATCCATAGTCCTTAGATCTTCCCTGCGAAATAGACGGGTTAGCACGATGATGTTCATATGAGGACTTTGATCCTTTTGAGGAATATGATCCATGTGAAGAGTTTGGTCCGTATGAGGACTTGGATCCATATGAAGAATTTGGTCCGTATGAACAATTCCTTCAGCCCTGCATCATCAGTGATACTAGCAATGTCCTCAGATAAGGAATTAGTGATAGCAGAGGCATGTGAAGAATTTGAAACATTAGAAGCATTTGAACATTCAGGTGAAGAATTAGCAGATTCACATTTAATGCACTTCAAGCATGGAGGAACAAATTCTTCCTGAGAAGCGCTGATTTGTTGAGCAAGTAATGAATCGCACTCCTTCTGAAGATCTTCATAACTCACTCTTAGCTTCTCAAGGTCTTGCTTTCTTTGAAGAAATTAATAAGAAAGCTTCTCATGATCAGATAAGACAGTGTTATGATGACCTTGAAGATTGTCAAACCTAGTATGAAGTCTCTGAAGATTTTCAATCAAGGCTTTAGTGCGATCCATTTCTTCACCCAACATATCATCACTTTTGTCTAGCATGTTTTGAACCTTTTCAAAAGCCCTTTGTTGTTTTACAGCAATCTTAGCAAGTTTAGAGTAGCTGGGCTTAAGGTTTTCATCAGATTCATTCTCACTTGATTCAGAGGAGGTATATTTCAGTACCTTGGCACCCTTTGCCATGAAGCAATAGGTGGGAGCGTAGTCATCATCGCCTTCATCAGCCTTGTTGGTGAGGTCATTTTCTTCAGTGTTGAAGATAGACTTGCTGACGAATGCAGTAGCGAGAGCTAGGCTCGCCACTCCGGATTCAGACTCCTTAGATGTCTCCTCTTCCTCATTTTCTTCAGATTCAACCTCAGAGTCCATTTCCTTGACAATGAATGCCCTAGCCTTCTTGGAGCTGCTCTTCTTGTGAGATGAAGACTTTGAGGATTTTGATGATGAAGATTTTGTGGATTTCTTCTTTTTCTTCGCATCATCAGAACTGTAATCCTTGTATTTCTTCTTCTTTGATTCCTTTTCCCACTGAGGACAATCATGAATGTAATGTCCAGGTTTCTTGCACTTGTGACAGAGCCTCCTCTTGTAGTCACTGGATGAGGAATCATTGCTCCTTGAGGTTCTTCCAAAGAGACCACGTCTTGAGAACTTTTGGAACTTCTTCACGAGCAGTGCTAGATCATGGCTTAGTTCTTCAGGATCACCAAGGCTGCGACCTGAGTCTTCATCTTCTGACTCAGATACTGCCTTGGCCTTCAGTGCACGTGATCTTCCACAGCTCGAACCATAGAGATCTATTTTTTCAGCAAGTTGGAACACATGAGTATTTAGCCCCTCGAGAATATCAGCGGGATCAAGTGACTTGTAATCAGCACATTCTTGTATCATCAATGCCAGAGTGTCAAATGAGGAATCAAGCGATCTCAGCAATTTCTTCACCACCTCATGGTCGGTGATGTCAGTGGCACCAAGTGCTTGAAGCTCATTTGAGATGTCAGTGAGGCGATCGAAGGTTTGTTGAACATTTTCATTGTCGAGTCTTTTGAAGCGGTTGAAGAGATTGCGAAGAACATCAACTCGAGAGTCACGCTGTGTTGAGACTCCTTCATTCACTTTGGAAAACCTGTCCCAGATAAGCTTCACTGTCTCCAAAGCACTTACTCTACCATACTGTCCTTTGCTCAGATGGCCACATATGATATTCTTCGCTTGAGAGTCGAGTTGCTTGAATCTCTTCACATCAGCACCATTTAGAGAAGGTGTGGCTGAGGGAACACCATTTTCCACAACATACCAGAGATCGTTATCAATTGCCTCAAGATGCATTCGCATCTTATTCTTCCAGTAGGGGTAGTCCGTCCCATTGAAGGTAGGACACCCAGCAGAGACCTTGATCATACCTGCGGTTGACATAACTAAACTCCAGGCGGTTAAACCAAAATCACACAGAACAAGGGAGTACCTTGCTCTGATACCAATTGAAAGTGCGTTATATCGACTAGAGGGGGGGTGAATAGGCGATTTTTATGAATTCTTCACTGAGGAATTTGCCGGTGAGGAAATTCCTTAATTAAGAACTACTAGCAGCGGAATAAGTACTCAAAAGTAAACATAACAAAACACAAGCACAGTCGTCATGATGAAATGAAGACAGGCACATAGTACAGGAAGTATAAGCACAGGATAACACAGGATGAAGACAATCAGACTGAAGAAATTGAACTGAGGAAATTAAGAAAGTCTTCAGTCAAAGTCTTCAAACACAGATATGAACAAACACACAACACAATTATGAGGAAATGAAAGAGTTGAGGAAATAGAACCATTAAGCTTGGTGAAGACAATGATTTGGTAGACCAGTTCCAACTGCTATCTCAGTTGTACGTCTGGTTGGAGCGGCAGAGTATTTAAACACGAGGACACACAGTCCCGGACACCCAGTCCTGAACACGCAGCTCGGGACACCAAGTCCTCACCGTATTCTCCTTGAGCTAAGGTCACACAGACCTCGCCCAATCACTCGTGGTAAGTCTTCAGGTGACTTCCGAACCTTCACAGACTCGGTCACTCGGCGATCCACAATTCCTCTTGGATGCACTAGACCATGACGCCTAACCGTCTGGAAGAAGTACAGTCTTCAAAGGTAACAAGTGTCAGATCCATGCAGGATCAATCTCTTCAGTGATGCTCAATCACTTGGGGTTTGAAGGTGTTTGGGTTTGGGTTTTCCTCACTTGATGATTTTCGCTCAAAGTCCTCGGAGGATGGGTTGCTCTCAAATGACAAGTGTCAGTTTCTCTCGGAGCAGCCAACCAGCTAGTGGTTGTAGGGGGTGGCTATTTATAGCCTAGGGAGCAGCCCGACATGATAAGACATAAATGCCCTTCAATGATATGACCGTTAGGTGGGTAGATATTTTGGGACAGCTGGCGCATAGCACAGCAACGGTCGGAATTTTGAGTAGCAAAATCCTTAGGGCTATCATGTTCCTCATTGTGTAGGCAATCCGCATTGGCGAATTCCTAACTCCTCAGTCAGAACAAATTCCTCAGAGACCAGAAGAACTTCGTCTCTGTCACTGAAGAAATTGACTAAACTGTATGAGATTTCCAATGGCTTCACTCGAAGGGATTGGTAGGTGTAGGATTTTGAGTTGAGCATCACATGGAAAATTTTCCTTAGTATTTCCTCGACCCCCTTTAACAGTACGGTGTTTCCTATGACTCAAGAAAGAGAAAATGAAACTATGAAATCAAAAGTCTTCACGCTTCATGTTCCTCGAATGAATACCAAGTCTTCAAGGTCACACTAATTTCTTCACTTTCAAAGTCTTCAGAAATCCAAAGTCTTCAGTCGAAGAACTTCATTTTTAGGGGCTGACTTTCTTTGTAAATATCAAACTCCTCATGGACTTATAGACATGTGTACACTCACAAACGCATTAGTCCCTTAACCTATAAGTCTTCAATACACCAAAATCACTAAGGGGCACTAGATGCACTTACAGATCGTGTCCCCCTTAATACGTCATGGATCAATAAGGGGCTAGACTAGGGGCCAGTAAATGATATGCCAATATTGCAGAGTCGCATCCGTGATCTCCTCGAGAGAGACGTCAGCCTGGTCACGGTAATGCAACTCATGCTAGTTCGTCGAGTCCCGCCTTGCAAACGTCGACCCCTCCGTATGTGGGAATTCAACCCGGAAGGACCGCGAACTATTCATCACTTCCTCGGCATGACGCTCGAAGAGATATACAAATTGTTCTTCGGACCACAAATAAAGTGTCCCGACACCACCGAGGATGCGGGTTTGAGCTGTAAGCGCCCAGATACCCAAGTAAGTAATCCTGTGGCTGAACACGTTGTCTTTTTATTTATCATAACATCATTCTGAAAAGTCGCTCTTTGACCAGGACTGGGTAACAAAGGCAAAGATGATCAGGTGTTCGGCCCCCCTTCCCGAAGGCTCGGTGGATCCAGTACTAGCCAGAATACTCGAGCCGGCGCCTTATCAGGCGTCCTCAGGGGAAGATAAAGGGGGGAATAAAGAGGTTGAATGCAGGCCTCACTCATTATTCATCCAAACTGGGGGAATTAGCGCCTCCGCAAAAGAGGATAACTAGGGAGAAGAATATGAAATTCCCTCTCCCCAAGGAAGGAAGAGGACCACCTCTGAAGACCCGGAAACAAAGGTTTCCAAACGGGGGAAGAAATCTTCGCCAGAGGGTCCTGCCTCGGAGGGTACTCTTGACGCACAGTGCCCGCAAGGGGATCATCCCTCTACCGAGCTATAAGTAAACAAAATGTACTTAATAGTAAAAATATCCTACATTACTTCTGAAGACAAAACCGAAGCATATATCTTATAGTTCGGATCGTAGCCCTTCTCGACAGAGTTCGTCTTTGGGGGATCTTCTTCCGAAGATGATGGAGAGCGAAACATCTCCCCATGCCACCCCGCCTCATGAGGCGGGCGACCCTGAAGTGTCGTCGCAGAGGGTTTCTCCTGATCCGCCAAGGCCAGAGGGTAATCCTTCGGCCACCCGAAGTCCCCAATATTCGGCTCCTAAAGAGAACAACAGAAAGAGTCCGGAACCGTCCGGTGTGCGATCGGACGCACTGAAGGATCTTCTAGAGCAAGCGGCCATCTCGGAAGCGCATCGTATGCTAATGGGTACGGTGATTGAGAGGATTTCATCCGCCGAAAGCGGGTTGCATGAAGCTTTTATGAGTCTGCTGAAAGGCTTTGAGGTACGTGAAATAGTGTATGTTTTTGACAGTACCACACACGTTAGGTGTGCCCTATGCAGATAGTAACCCCTGAGGCTCTAGTTGCCATTGAGAACGATGGCAAATATAGGATCATAGTCCCAGGTAATAATCAGGCCGCCTTCATGTGCAGGTGGCTGAAGGTCCGGTGGCTAGCCGGACTGGTGAGTTTGCCGAGCTGAAGCGGCAACTTGATGTGGCAGATGCCGACATCGTGCTTGTCAACAAGCGGCTTGATGAGGCACAGGGTATGTGATTTCTCCGGTGATCAACACATAGTAAGAGGATCATGATGCTAGTATCTTTAAATATGTTGTGACTGTAGATGGAGCTGCCGCCGTGGAGACCCTTCGGGCGGAACTTGCCCGAGCCAAGGAACAAGCCAGGAATAGTGATGTGGCCGCTCTAAAGGCGGTCCAAGAGCTGAGGGCCGAACAGGCTGCACATTGCCAAAGTAAGGAAAAAATAGCCAAGATGGCCGTTGAGTTGAAAGATGCCGCCGACCGTTATCAGCTTCTTGAAAAAGAAAGCCGGGCGAAGGCGGCGGACCTGGAGAAGGCCATGGTAGCAGCCAAGGACACTCGCTCTAAAATCAGAGCGACGAAGGAGGAGCTGCGTCAAGCTGGAGATATCGCGGCTGGGAAGCCCTTTTTGTTGCAGATGAACTTCGGAGATCCGAAGTATGCCCCTCTTGATCAACAATGGAGTTCTGCAGACGCGTACGTGGATTTGGCAGCCAGTGCTACTGATGCGGCCGAGTACTTCAAGGATCAAAAAGATTGCAAAGTGGAAAGGCTATTCTGGTCACAGTTCCATGTTCAAGTGCGTCCGCTACTGTTGAATGAGCGAATGGCCGAGTGGGCCGAGCTCCATAGGTTGTCCGGTTTGCCATGAGGTCTGTTGTGGATCATCTGTGGCCGGAAGGGCCAAGGCCGAATAGTTATTTTAGTTTAGTGCAACAGTTCCTTGGTGTTGTGCCGCACATCAACGCTATGAAGAGGTCGGTGTGCATAGAGGGTGCGCATATGGCACTTGCCCGTGTCAAGACATACTGGGCAGAGGTGGAGGCCACCGCTATTGCAACCCAGAGTTCGGCCGTAGGCCGAGTATCTGCCGAGCACTAGTTTGAAGAAGTCCTTGAAGCCGCTCGTTCAATAGAGGCTCAGTGCTCGAAGAATATTATGTTCTAGTGACATGTATTCCCATTGCTAAAACAATGTTTTATTGAATTACAAAGGCTGTGTTTATACTTTTGCCTGAAAGTATTATAATGCCTCCTGTGCGGCCGTTTATGTATATATGTATACAACCTGAAAGTTTGCAGTCGTCGGCTTCAGCCCCCACGCATATAATGCGGGGGTGTTCGCAAAAAACGCGTATTCACACTTGATCCAACGTCTTGGTCCATTAAGGAGGTGGTAGCGCAGCGAACACGGCAATCAGACTATACTGCTTTAACACTTTCACTTAGCCATAGGAGTTTGACGATGGGACTACTATATAGCCCCTGGTACCTCCGCGCTCGTCCGAATACGGTGCACGTACGTACATGACCGGGAAACGGCCCTTCGTTAATGCGGAGGAATCCCGAAGATTCCGCTAAGTCATCGAGTGGTTGACCAGTCTTGCGCTTTATCATGACAGTCAGTTTTTGGCTTTCTCTACTGAGGTGCTCATCCGGATGAACCAGGGCACAATCGCAGTAGTTCTCCCGGTGCCGCCTTAGCCGATATAGCGGAACGTAAGGTAGAAAAACACGGGAGCCGGGCAAACCCAACATTTGACCAAAGACATGATTCAGAGCTGATGCATATAAGGCCAAACTCGCGACCCCGAACACTCCCTAAGGTATTCAGTCTTTATAACATATGCCGGGCTAAACAATGCCCTTAATAATAAACCCCAAGTGTCCAGGTACGTGCAATATTCTGACGTGGTGAAATGCCAATAACGGCAGCATCCTTCTCGGTTGTATTGAGTATCCGGAGGATGTGATCAACAAGAGACAATAAAAAAGGTTTACGCAGGGTCTTAATCTGAAAAGACACCTTTGAGCGGGTCCCTGCTGCACGTCTGCGCCTGTGTTTCTATTGTGCCGTGTCCTGGACGGGTGTAGCACGATTGTCATCTGTAAAAGAGAAGAACTTAGATGAAAGTTGTCGTGCCAAAAAATTGGTTATTCTCGATAAACCATTAAAATTCAAGATAAGTCGAGTTGAGCCGAACTAGCCCTGATTACACACGGGAAGCCCCTGGTACCGTCTATGAGGGTTTAACCATCAAACCAATCTCAGGTATATCTAGTGATGTGCCGGACTCGTCTAACCATGTTCGCGGTCTTGACGACCTGTCATTTATTCTGGTTGGTGACGTCGTCTAGTGCTCAGCTGTTAAAGCCGCCGCGCATTCTTCCGCGCGTAGAGAATGCTCAATATTTCCACTAACTGTGATGGTTCCACGTGGGCCAGGCATCTTAATCTTAAGAGAAGCGTAATGTGGTACCGCATTAAAACAAGCGAAAGTTGTTCTTCCGAGTAGTGCTTGATAGCCGCTTCGGAATGGAGCAATGTCGAAGTCTAACTTCTCACTTTGGTAGTTGTCGGGTGAACCGAATACAACCTCTAGTATTAGAGAGCCCGTGGAGCGAGCCTCTGGGCCTGGTATTACTCCCTTGAAGGTAGTATTACTGTGGCTGATTTTTGCCGGGTCTATCCCCATTTTACGGACTGTGTCCTGATATATCAGATTTAGACCACTGCCACCGTCCATTAGGACTCGTGTGAGATGGTATCCGTTTATTATTGGGTCTAACACCAAGGCAGCAAATCCTTCATGCCGGATGCTTGTCGGGTGATCCCTGCGATCAAAAGTGATCGGGCAGGCCAACCAGGGGTCGAACTTAGGGGTGACGGGCTCCACGGCGCGTATGTCTCGGAGTGCATGTTTGCTTCTCCTCTTCGTCACGTGGATCACGTTTACTGTTTTAACCTTTGGTGGGAATTTTTTCTATTCTCCTGTGCTTTGAGGTTCGTCCTCGCCTTCGCTTGGTGTCTCCCTCCCCTTGTGTTCGGCGTTTAGCTTACCGGCCTGCTTGAAGACCCGGCATTCTCTGTGGGTGTGATTTGCAGGTTTATCGGGGGTGCCATGAATCTGACATAGTTTGTCTAGAATCTTGTTTAGGCTGGACGGTCCATCTCTACTGCCTTTGAAAGGCTTTTTCCGCTGACCTAGTCAAGAGCCCCTGAATCCGGCGTTTACCGCCGTATTATCTGAGCTGTCTTCTTTATTTCGACGCTTCCTTTTACTACATCGTGGTTTTCCATTGCCATCCCTGACTTCGGATGTGCTTGGGTTGCTGGTGCTACTGCGGGCTAACCAGCTATCTTCACCCGCGCAAAAGCGGGTCATGAGGCTTGTCAGGGCTGCCATTGTTCTCAGTTTTTCTTGGACGAGGTGTCTGGCGAGCCATTCGTCTCGGACGCTGTGCTTGAAAGCTGCTAAGGCTTCGCGTCCGGGCAGTCGACGATTTGGTTATTCTGTAACATCCCAAAATTCTAAATTTTGGAATGTTATAATAAATAGATAGATTTGATTGATTGTTTGATTGATTGACTGAAAGTGAGTGAATTCGAAACTCTTTGAAAGTTAAATGAGAGGGAATAAAAGGACTTTCCCAAACTTTCATATTTGCTTTCTGTTCTCCATGAATTCAAATGCTTTTCAAACACAAAACCCTGGAGAGAAGATGACATGACTTCTTCCATTTATTTAAATGACAAGGGTGTTTGAAAAATATTTGAATTTCATTTGAAAATATTCCAATTCTGAAACTTTATGCGACTCAATGATTTTCATGAGAGAAGATAAAATGACTTCTTCAAATTATATGAAATATGAGTTGGGAGTTTCAAAGAATTAAATTCAAATCTCTTTTGAATTTATTTTCAATTTGGAATGTTATATATTAGATCATCATGCATATCTTATTTTTCTTGCATTTTGGTCGATCCTAGAAATTTCACGCAACTCAAGGACCTTCAGAGAGAGTTGGAGATTTCGTTATTTTCATATTTGAGTTTCCTCAAATTTTGAAAAGAGGATCATTTGATTTATTTATTTTATCTTCAATCATTTTTCCGATATCAAAATATGAGAGAGGGAATAATATGACTTTCCCAAATTTAGGAAAAATGAAGATTTAATAAATAGATCAAATTTTGTTTGCCGGAGTTTTATTTGCATTTTATTTGGATAGGGAAAAATGCGTGTTTTCAAAAATTGCATTTTAGGCTCGGAGAAAAGTTCATTTTGTTCGGCTCATTTTTAGGAGTCGGGGAAAATTTACTTTAGATTTTTCGGAGCCCGTTTAGTTCTCTTTTTGTTTTTTTTTTTTTCTGCGCACGGAAACTATTAAAAAAAAGGGGGGGAGCCTCCCGCCAGGCCAGCCGGGCCTAAAGCCCAGCCAGCCGGCCACCCCCAGCTCCCTACGCGCGCCAGGCGCAGGAGCGCAGCCAGGCCGCCGCCGCCTCTTGTCTTAGTCGAGTCCTAAAAGGACTCTAGGCTAGTCTTTTCCCTTGTTTCGTTTTCTTTTTCCTAATCCTAGTCTATTTCTTGTCCCCTACCCCAAGTAACCCCCTCCCCTCCCCAATAGAAATACCCCCACACCGCCCCTCTAAACACATCAAATCAAAGCCGCTTAGCCGCCGCCGCCCTAGTGCCGCCGCCGCCCTGCGTCACCAGCGCCGCCGCCCTTGTGCCCTAGCCGCCGCCGCCGCACCTCGCCCCGCCTCGCCGGAGCCTCTTCGAGGTAGCCGCGCCTCTCTTCTTTTCCCCGGATCGTTTTCTTCTAATCGTTCCGATTCTTTTCTTCTCTTCCGATTCGTTTTCTTTCCGGTTTTTCTCTCCGATTCTTCGTTTCGGTTTTTTTTTTCGAAACCCTAGATCGGTTTCGTTCTTCTTTCGAACCGTTCGTCCTAACAAACGTGATCACCGGATTCTTCTAGGTTAACGAACGTCCGTTCGTTTAACCGTTCTTCTTTTTCTTCTCATCGGATTTATTCCGCAATCGCGATCTTAGATCCGATCTTCGTTCTAGTTTATCTTCTCGCTCCTTTATCGGAATCAGGTGATTCAAGCGCCTGGAGTTTCGTTTCGAAACCGCCGTTCCGTCTAATCAACCTAAACAAGTTTTTGCCCCGGTAAAATTTGACCTAGTTTCAACTTGCTAGAACCGAGTTGTTTTCTTTGCCTTTTGTTTTCCGTTTCTTTGTTCGGTTCGTTCTTTCTTTGCAACCGGAGTTCTTAAGTTGAACTATCTGGTTCGTTCTCTTGTTCGAGTTTTACTTGTGCATTAGATGAGTACTTATTGTGTGGTTACTACTGTTTGCTTACGATAGATTGACCGGAGTGTGACGAGTAGATCTATCAAGAGTTTTGAGTGCGAATCATCTTCATCAACATTGCAGCCAAGTTCACACTTTGATCATACCTTTTCTACAACCCATGTTTTATTGCATTAGATCAATCCTCTCACATTGCATGATTAGGATCTAATTAAACTATGGGATGGGAAGTAGATGAGGTAGTACCTATTACCTGTATTATTATGAAACCTTTGGGAGTTACTTCTACGTTTGCTTATTATGCCATGCTATGCTAGTAGACGTGGATTGGGTGAGTGATATCCATGACAGATGTGAGTTGATAATTTTAATGGTTTATCTAAGGTGGCAACTTAAACACACATCTGGGTGGATTGAGGCACCTGATGTCTATCAGGACTTGCCTGTTTTTTTTCGGACCGCCACCCGGGCTCAAAGGGATCATAAGATAATTCATGCTAGAAACTTCCGTGTGCAGCCACATGCTACTATGGGCTCTGGCATAGTTGACTAAGTTGTGCGAACTCTTACAGTGGTGGACTAGCAGATGTAGGGGATGTAGGTGTACCGGTCTACCCAATCGTAAGTTGCTAGCGCTTCTGAAAGGCTATGTCTCGGTCATCCGTTTCTCAAACACCATGTAGTGCGAGAAATCCAACGGAGGCGATCGCGTCTTGTGGGGAAAAGTGCGCAAACCTCTGCAGAGTGTACAAACTAATCATGATTAGCCGTGTCCCCGGTTATGGACAACTTGAGTATCTAGTACTTGAATATCATGATAATCTCATCATGTTACTTCTAATTAATGTTGTTGGGTTTTAATTATTTTTAATTGGGATTGAGAATGCTGTCAACCATTCTCAATGTTTCACAACCACTATGATAGTTAAATAAATTTATTCCTTTGCAGTAGGGAAAAATTGGCTTTACGCAAAAACCTTATAACCATAGAGCTTTTCCACCAGCCAAATATGCATGTAGTGATAGCCTTTATTCATCATTCTCTATGGTGTGAATTTGCCAGTACATTCAATGTACTGACCCGTTTCGGGCTGCAACGTCTTATGTTGCAGGTTTCTTACGACGAGTAAGTGATACGTTAGGGTTACGATTTCTACACTCAACTTTGCCGTTGGTGTTGATGGGAATCCACAACCTTGTTGCTTCCGCTTTATGGATTGAGGTAATAGTATTTACGTTACTATATACATGTGATTTACCTCTGTTATAAATCCTTCGAGTACTGTGTGTGTCAGCATACTGATCCAGGGATGACACATAAGCACAGAGACTTGACCCATTCGGGTCGGTTCGCTACATATTCTTAGTGAGAAACTTGTTTCAAAGCTTTCGGGCTGACTCTCCGGGCTGTTGAATTATATGACTTAAATCGTCTGCATCCGGAGGTCGGACATAGGTCCCTTGAAAATTAGCCCGAAAAGCATCCTCGAGCTCCTCCCAACTTCCAATTGAGTTTTCGGGGAGGCTTTTCAGCCAATGCCGAGCTGGTCCTTTAAGCTTGAGGGGCAAGTACTTGATGGCGTGGAGATCATCTTCGCGAGCCATATGGATATGGAGGATAAAGTTCTCAATCCAGACCCCAGGGTCTGTGGTCCCGTCATACGACTCTATGTTCACTGGTTTGAATCCTTCTGGGAATTAGTGGTCCAACACCGCATCGGTGAAACATAGGAGGGTGTGCGGCACCCCTGCATTTGGATGTATCATGGCGTTCGGACGGTTGTAGTATTCGGTTTTGGTTTTGTGCCGGAGCGCGCTTCCTAGATCCATAGATGGATCTGGTCATACTGGATTTTTGGCGCAAGTCCTCACATAGATCGTGTGTTGACTTATGTGCGGCCTTGTTAGCCGCTCTATCGCGGCCACAAGGTGGTTAATCCGGCCGGTTGGCCGTTTTATTTTTCGGCTATGTGGGCTCTAAGGCCTCATCGTCGAATTTAGGTAATAGCTTGCGCTTTGTATAACTCTGTGTGGTAACTTCCACCATACTTTTTGTAGCGCCCCGAGACCGATGTGCCAGGTGTCCTCCAGTTATTCGCTGTTGTTGCCTTGTCATTGCTTGCGTGTCATGCATTGCATATCATGTCATCATGTGCATTTCATCTACATACATGTTCGTCTCATGCATCCGAGCATTTTCCCCGTTGTCCATTTTGCAATCCGGCGCTCCTATGTCATCCGGTGTCCTTTTCTAACTCTTTTCGTGTGCGGGTGTTAAACGTTCTCGGATTGGACCAAGACTTGCCATGTGGCCTTGGTTCACTACCGGTAGACCGCCTGTCAAGTTTCGTGCCATTTGGACTTCGTTTGATACTCCAACGGTTAACCAAGAGAACGAAAAAGCCTCATGTGTGTTGCAGCCCAACACCTCTCCAAAGTGGCCCAAAACCCACCAAAACCTCCTCCATCATCTCGGTCGTTCGATCACGATCGCGTGGCCGAAAACCGCACCTCATTTGGAGCTTCCTAGCTCCCTCTACCTTTAAATATGTGGCCTCCCCCGAAAAATCTTGCAGTCCAAACCCTAACCCCCGCTCCTCTCGCGCCGCCGAACATGTCCGCCCGCTGGCGGACGCGTCCACCCCGCCGCCACGTCGCTCCGACCTATTAGGAGCTGCCATGTCATCGCCTCCTCCGCCTCAGCCACTCAAGCGCCGCCATGTCGCCACCCCGGCTCCTCCTCCACTGCGCCAGCCGCCGCGGCCCGCCCGGCCCGAAACCCGCCCGCCCGAGCCGCTCCGGGCCTGAGTCACCAGCGCGCGTCGCCGGCCGCCGCCTTCGTCCGCCCCGCCGCCCCATGCCTCAGCGCCGCCACTGGTCTTCCCGCCGGCGAGCATCTCCGCCGCCTCGCCGGCATTGCCCCGACCTCCCCCCACCGGCGCGCCACCGCGCCGCCCGCGCAGGTCACCGCCCGCTCCGGCTTCCATGCCTTGCCGCGCCGCTCCGAGCCGGTGAGCTCCTCGATGAGCGTGCCACCGCCGGCCGCCTTTTCTTCTCCGGCGGCTACAGTAACTCCGGCGCGCCCATCCTCGAAGTCTGTGCAGCTACAGTGCGAGATCCAGATCTGGATCTAGATCCCCTCGGGTTGACTTTCTCCCCGAAACCCAAATTTCTATGCAATCTTTGACATGACATAACTCTGCATCTGTAGCTCCGATTCGTGCGTGTAGCATATCAAAATGTTTGTCTCGACGAGTAGATCATTTCATCTCACTGCATCATTTTCATTTGAGCTCATCTTTATGCCCGAAATGCTGTTGGAAGAGGGCTATGTGATGAATTTGTCAGATCTGTTTCAGCAAATGGCCTTTTGTCATTTTTGCCATGATTAATGTGTGCATGTTATGATCCTGAGCTCTACATATGTTTTGTTATATGCCATGCCATCTTTACAAGGGTGTATGCCATGTATTTTTGTGATATTTGTGGTGACTAGCACAAGCATGCAAAGTAGCGTAATCGTTGATGCTGATTTCAGGGACTTAGAATTTCACTAAGTCCTTGTCCTGTATTTGTCTTTATGCCATATGTTCATGTTGTTTCCTAGTGATCCATGCCTCTTTTGAGGATGATCAGTAAGGATGTTTTGTTAATATTGGGGTGCTCTATCCATCCATGTCTTTGCTTGCATTTATGGAGCACCCTAGCTTGAGTCAATCGAGCTCTACTTTTGCTATAAAATGATCCTGGCAGATTGTTGACATGTTTAGCGATTTTGCTGAGGATGTTGCTTTTGATCCGTGCATGCTATGATGTTATCGTTGCCATTTCTAGCTTCTATGTCATGTCTTCTTGATGGGTGTATGCTTAGTTTGTCATGCCATGCTCTGTAGTGAGTGCATCGAGCTCGTAAACATGCCTACTCGTTAACTATTTTGCATGCTCCAGTTTTTCACTAAGTCTGAATCTGTTTATTTTTTGCTATGTTCACATGCTTGCAATTGTATTTTCTGATCCCTTTTGGCTCAAGGTCACTAAGGGACTTTTGTTAAGTACTTTGAGTAGCTTCATGCCATGCCTTGCTTTGCCATGTTAAGTTCCTGTAGCATGTAATTTTCATGCTCTAAAGTGTGCTTCCTGGTGATAAATTCCAGACTTGTGTTAATTTCTCTAAGTCTGTAACCTGTTATCGTTTGCTCTTTTGCCATGCTTGTTTGAGCCTGTTAATGAGTGTTTTAACCGTAGCTTAGTGTTCATCTTTTGTCAAGCATCTTGAGTGGATCCCTGCCATGTTTGAGTGCTGTAGCATATTTATCTTGATGAATTATATGGCTACTTGCTATTTATCGCAGATCGGTGCCATATTTGTTTTGCTTGCCTTTTCCAAACCATGCATCCGAATCCGGTGATCTTTATATCGATTTCAACCGAAATCAACCCCCTTTCCAGTGGAACTCTTGGAATTCCAAGTTGAGGCCAGGTTCAATCATTCCTTTCCAAATCATACATATGCATCACATACCGCATCCCGCATATCATGCCATGTTCATGTGTTGGTTGTTTACTATGTTGTGTGCTTCTTTCTGGTGTTTGCTTCTTCGGGTTGGTTCGGATAACGTCGCGTTTGTGAGGACCCATTTGACTACGTCTGTTTGTCTTCTTCATGGACTCGTTCTTCTTCCTTACGGGATTTCAGGCAAGATGACCATACCCTCAAAATCACTTCTATCTTTGCTTGCTAGTTGCTCGCTCTTTTGCTATGCCTATGCTGCGATACCTACCACTTGCTTATCATGCCTCCCATTTTGTTAAGACAAGCCTCTAACCCACCTTCTCCTAGCAAACCGTTGTTTGGCTATGTTACCGCTTTGCTCAGCCCCTCTTACAGCGTTGTTAGTTGAAGGTGAAGATTGGAGTTTGTTCCTTGTTGGAACATGGATATTTTGTTGGGATATCACATTATCTCTTACTTAATTAATGCATCTATATACTTTGTAAAGGGTGGAAGGCTTGGCCTTATTCCTGGTGTTTTGTTCCACTCTTGCTGCCCTAGTTTCCGTCATATCGGTGTTTTGTTCCACTCTTGCCGCCCTAGTTTCCGTCATATCGGTGTTATGTTCCCGGATTTTGCGTTCCTTACACGGTTGGGTTATAATGGGAACCCCTTGATAGTTCGCCTTGAATAAAACTCCTCCAGCAATGCCCAACCTTGGTTTTACCTTTCGCCACCTAGCCTCTTTTTTTCCTTGGGTTACCGGAGCCCAAGGGTCATCTTATTTTAACCCCCCTGGGCCAGTGCTCCTCTGAGTGTTGGTCCAAACTGAGCTACCTACGGGGCCACCTCGGGGAAACTTGAGGGTTGGTTTTACTCGTAGTTAGTCTCATTTGAGTGTGCCCCGAGAACGAGATATGTGCAGCTCCTATCAGGATTTGTCGGCACATTCGAGCGGTGTTGCTGGACTTGTTTTACCATTGTCGAGATGTCTTGTAACCTGGATGCCGAGTCTGATCGGATTGTCTTGGGAGAAGGAATATCCTTCGTTGACCGTGAGAGCTTGTGATGGGCTAAGTTGGGACACCCCTGCAGGGATTTGAACTTTCGAAAGCTGTGCCCGCGGTTATGGGTAGATGGGAATTTGTTAATGTCCGGTTGTAGAAAATCTGAAGTTGATCTTAATTAAAATACATCCACCGCGTGTGTAACCATGATGGTCTCTTCTCGGCGGGGTCCGGGAAGTGAACACGGTGTTGGAGTAATGCTTGACGTAGGTTGTTCTAGGATCACTTCTTGATCATAGTTGTTCGACCGTGCTTTTGCCTTCTCTTCTCGCTCTCATTTGCGTATGTTAGCCACCATATATGCTAGTCTCTTGCTGCAGCTCCACCTCATACCTTTACCTTTACCCATAAGCTTAAATAGTCTTGATCGCGAGGGTGTGAGATTGCTGAGTCTCCGTGACTCACAGATACTTCCAAAACTAGTTTGCAGGTGCCGATGATATCGTGCAGGTGACGCAACCGAGCTCAAGGAGGAGCTCGATGAAGATCTTGTCCTTTGTGTTGTTTCGTTCTAGTTGATCAGTAGTGGAGCCCAATTGGGGTCGATCAGGGATCTGTGTAGCATTTGGGGTAGTCTTCTTTTATTTCGGTTCCGTAGTCAGACCTTGTTTGTATCTGGATGATGTAATGCTTTATTCATGTATTGTGTGAAGTGGCGATTGTAAGCCAACTATGTATCTCTTTCCCTTATGTATTACATGGGTTGTGTGAAGATTACCTCACTTGCGACATTGCTTTCAATGCAGTTATGCCTCTAAGTCGTGCTTTGACACGTAGGAGATATAGCCACATCGAGGGCGTTACACTTTTCTTCGTTGTCGAGCACTTTGTTCCACCTGCTGTTGAGCATATTTTGTGAGGCCTTAAGCCTTTGCTTTTGCTTATTCAGACTCCTCGCTGTGGCAATAACCCTTCTGCGGAGGTTCTCTTGTTCCAAGTGCCTTTCCGAGATGATGTGTGCATCTTCATCCGGACTGTTTTTCTTCCCAGAGGGGGGTTGATGATGTTTATCATCGGCGTCGCTGTGTTCGGACATCGGATCCGTACTATGTTCGCCGTTTGCAGTTTCATCGTGCTCTGTCGCTGGGTTAATGTGGTCATCGTTTCCTCTAGAGTCGACTGGGGTGCTATTTTCTCTTGTGCTATTATCGCTGTTTTTCCCAAGGCGGGATTTTGAGCGGCACCTATGTCGATGCTTTGCTTGCTTCTTGAGGGAGCTATTCTTTGCTGCATCCTGCCGCTCTTCGTCATTGTTTCTTTGGGTGTATCCACCATGTATATGTCATGTGGTGAAGTGGTTGTCCAGCGCCCTGTGGGCACTGGTTCCTGTTCCTCTCCTACATCATTGTTTCGGAGTCGGAATCGAGCATGTCGGTTAAATCGTCGACAGAGGCTACTAAGTTGATGGTGGGTGGGCAGCGAATTTCTTCGTCATCCGCATCCCATTCTAGCCGGACATAGTTCGGCCGAGGATCTCCTGACAAGGAGAGAGACCTTAATGATTTTAGCACATCACTGAAAGGTGAGTGCTGAAAGATATCCGCGGAGGTGAACTCCATGATCGGAGCCCAATCGGATTCGATAGGCACGGACGCAGGCGGCTCGGAGTCCGTGGCCGGAGACGAATCCAGTGGTTCGGCAACACGGCTCTCGTAAGGGGTGAAGTCAGTATCCGGCTCCATCGCCACTGAGAGTGCGGCCTCCATGGCGGAGTCTATCCCCCCGTCCTCGGATGGCGCAATTTGCTCCGAATTGAGGGACGGAGTAGTTGCAGGTGTGATCTCTCGAACACTGTCCAGCGGCAGGGTTACGTCATGCTTGTCGTGATTGTGCGGCGCACCTGACATGGGATCGAATCCGTCAAAGATCAAGTCTCCGCGGATGTCGGCAGTGTAGTTTAAGTTTCCGAACTTGACCTGATGGCCAGGGGCGTAGCTATCGATCTGCTCCAGATGGCCAAGCGAGTTGGCCCGCAGTGCGAAGCCGCCAAAATACGGAGATCTGTTCGGTGAGGAAAACCTCACCCTGGACCACATCATTACCGATGATCGAAGGATCCATCAAGCCTTATGGTGACGACACAGTGGAACTCTTAATGAAAGCACCAATGTCGGTGTCAAAACCGGCAGATCTCGGGTAGGGGGTCCCGAACTGTGCATCTAAGGCAGATGGTAATAGGAGGCGGGGGACACGATGTTTACCCAGGTTCGGGCCCTCTTGATGGAGGTAATACCCTACGTCCTGCTTGATTGATCTTGATGATATGAGTATTACAAGAGTTGATCTACCACGAGATCGTAGAGGCTAAACCCTAGAAGCTAGCCTATGGTATGATTGTTGTTGTCCGACGGACTAAACCCTCCGGTTTATATAGACATCAGAGGGGGCTAGGATTACATAGAGTCGGTTACAAGGGAGGAGATCTACATATCGGTATTGCCAAGCTTGCCTTCCACGCCAAGGAGAGTCCTATCCGGACACAGGACGAAGTCTTCAATCTTGTATCCTCATAGTCCAACAGTCCGGCCAAAGGATATAGTCCGGCTATCCGGAGACCCCCTAATCCAGGACTCCCTCAAAAGGCATTAGAATTGCTCCAAAAAGCATTATTATGGATAAAAACATTATAAATAAAAGTAAGAAAACATGATGCAAAATGGACGTATCACTCCACTTCAGTCAGCCGCTCCTTATACTTACGGCGGGTGACCTACTCGGCCTCTAAATCCACAGCCTCTTTGTCAGCACCTGCTTGGCTCACTCGCGCCCGCTCCTTGGCTTGGGAAAGGGCCCTCTTCAGGTCCTTGACCTCGGTCTCCCTATCTGCAAATATAATCAGCAACACGGGAGATTAGACTTCGTATTGACATATTCCTTTGAGCATGTCAATATTTTTTTCCAACCATACCTTGTGTTTCCTCAAAACGCTTGTTGGTGTGGATGAGTTCTTCATAAGCCCGCTCCAACTTCCACTTAAGTTTGGACACTTCGGCGGCCTGGGCTGTTGCCGCCAAAAGTGAAGCATGTTTATCAAAATAGACACGTTTATTATCTCCTGCAAATACTACTTGATCCTCTGTTCGGCCCCTCTTCGCAAAAGCCGAACAGAGTCTCAGGGGCTGCTATCTATATACTGGCATATTCTGGTATATACAAAGCAGCTAAGAATATTACATCACATACCTCAAAGCCTGTTAGTAGGTGCTACCTCTTGAGCATGTGTTGGTTTTCCCTTGAAGAGGAAAGGGTGATGCAGCAAAGTAGTGTAAGTATTTCCCTCAGTTTTTGAGAACCAAGGTATCAATCCAGTAGGAGACAACACACAAGTCACCTAGTACCTACACAAACAATCAAGAACCTTGCAACCAACACGATAAAGGGGTTGTCAATCCCTTCACGGCCACTCGCAAAAGTGAGATCTGGTAAAGATAGTAAAGTAAATATTTTTGGTATTTTTGTTGTATAGGTTGGAAACTAAAGATAGCAAAATAGTAAACGAGATGCGATGTAAATAAAAGAGAAGCAATATAATAAGAAAGAGACCCGGGGGCCATAGGTTTCACTAGTGGATTCTCTCAAGATGGCATGAATTACGGTGGGTGAACAAATTACTGTCGAGCAATGTATAGAAAAGCGCATAGTTATGAAGATATCTAAGGCAATGATCATGAATATAGGCATCACGTCCGTTTCAAGTAGATCGAAATGATTCTACATCTACTACTATTACTCCAAACATCGACCGCTATCCAGCATGCATCTAGAGTATTAAGTTCATAAGAATAGAGTAACGCATTAAGCAAGATGACATGATGTAGAGGGATAAACTCAAGCAATATGATATAAACCCCATCTTTTTAACCTCGATGGCAACAATACAATACGTGCCTTGCTTCCCCTACTGTCACTGGGAAAGGACACCACAAGATTGAACCCAACACTAAGCACTTCTTCCATTGCAAGAAAGATCAATCTAGTAGGCCAAACTAAACCGATAATTTGAAGAGACTTGCAAAGATATCAAATCATGCATCTAAGAATTCAGAGAAGAAACAAATAATATTCATAGATAATCAAGTTCATAAATCCACAATTCATCGGATCTCGGCAAACACACCGCAAAAGAGTATTACATCGAATAGATCTCCAAGAACATCGAGGAGAACTTTGTATTGAAGATCAAAGAGAGAGAAGAAGCCATCTAGCTAATAACTATGGACCCGAAGGTCTGTGGTAAACTACTCACGCTTCATCAGAGAGGCTATGGTGTTGATGTAGAAGCACTTCGTGATCGATTCCCCCTCCGGCAGATCACCGGAAAAGGCCCCAAGATGGGATGTCACGGGTACAGAAGGTTGCGGTGGTGGAAAAGTGGTTGTGTGGCTCCCCCTAATGTTTCTAGGGTATGAGAGTATATATAGGCGAAAGAAGTACATCGGTGGAGCTACGTGGGGCCCATGAGGGTGGGGGGCGCGCCCTCCTGCCTCGTGGCCGCCTACGGAGTTCCAGACTTCAACTCCAAGTCTCCTGGTTTGCTTCCGGTACAAGAAAGATCATCACAAAGGTTTCATTCCGTTTGGTATTCCTTTTCTGCGAAACACTAAAATAGGCAAAAGAAACAGAAACTGGCACTGGGCCCCCAAAAATAATATAAAAGAGCATATTAAAGCCCATTAAACATCCAAAATAGATAATATAATAGCATAGAACAATCAAAAATTATAGATACGTTGGAGACGTATCAGTAGGCTCGTAAAGGCTTCATTTAACCCACTTTTAGCGGACTAAACCTTCTCAACCACCGTACCCATGAGGGTACGGTGCTCGTCCACAATGGAAGCATGCTGAAGCACTTCCACGAGAATGTTCGGCGCCTATGGATTGGTAGAGGTTGCCGGTGGAGTCTACCCCCCCCTCTTTCAAAGGAGGTTGCTCGCTCGATTCCGGAGACATATGGGTCTCTAGAATGATATTCGGCCGGGGGCTGGATTGGGCATGGCCCCCGTCACTGCTACGTCTTGAGCTTGCGTTGGATTTCCCCGAAGAGGAAAGGATGATGCAACAGAGTAGCATAAGTATTTCCCTCAGTTTTTGAGAACCAAGGTATCAATCCAGTAGGAGGCCACGCTCAAGTCCCTCATACCTGCACAAAACGATAGCTACTCGCAACCAACGCGATTAAAGGTTGTCAATCCCTTCACGGTCACTTACGAGAGTGAGACCTGATAGATATAATATTTTTGGTATTTTTCATATAAAGATGCAAAGTGAAAAGTAAAGGCAAAGTAAAAGCAAAGCAAGATTAAAGTGATGGAGATTGATATGATGAGAATAGACCCGGGGGCCATAGGTTTCACTAGTGGCTTCTCTCAAGAGCATAAGTATTCTACGGTAGGTGAACAAATTACTGTTGAGCAATTGACAGAATTGAGAATAGTTATGAGAATATCTAGGCATGATCATGTATATAGGCATCACGTCCGTGACAAGTAGACCGAAACGATTCTGAATCTACTACTATTACTCCACTCATCGACCGCTATCCAGCATGCATCAAGAGTATTAAGTTAAAAATAGAGTAATGCTTTAAGCAAGATGACATGATGTAGAGAGATAAATTCATGCAATATAAATAAACCCCATCTTGTTATCCTCGATGGCAACGATGCAATACGTGCCTTGCTGCCCCTTCTGTCACTGGGAAAGGGCACCGCAAGATCGAACCCAAAGCTAAGCACTTCTCCCATGGCAAGAACTACCAATCTAGTTGGCCAAACCAAACGGATAATTCGAAGAGACTTCCAAATATAACCAATCATACATAAAAGAATTCAAAGAAGATTCAAATATTATTCATAGATAGACTTGATCATAAACCCACAATTCATCGGTCTCAACAAACACACCGCAAAAAGAAGATTACATCGAATAGATCTCCACAAGAGAGGGGGAGAACTTTGTATTGAGGTTCAAAGAGAGAGAAGAATCCATCTAGCTACTAACTATGGACCCGAAGGTCTGAGGTAAACTACTCACACTTCATCAGAGAGGCCATGATGATGTAGAAGCCCTCCGTGATGATGGCCCTCTTCCGGTGGAGCTCCGGAACAGGCCCCAAGATGGGATCTCATGGATACAGAAAGTTGCGGCAGTGGAATTAGGTTTTTGGCTCCTATTCTGATCGTTTGGGGGTACGTAGGTATATATAGGAGGAAGGAGTACGTCGGTGGAGCTCCGAGGGGCCCACGAGGCAGGGGGGCGCGCCCCCACCCTCGTGACCGCCTCTTTTATTCCTTGGAGCAGGGTCCAAGTCTCCTGGATCACGTTCGGTGAATAAATCACATTCCCGAAGGTTTTATTCCGTTTGGACTCCGTTTGATATTCTGTTTCTTCGAAACACTGAAATAGGTAAAAAACAGCAATTCTGGGCTGGGCCTCCGGTTAATAGGTTAGTTCCAGAAGTAATATAAAAGTGGAAAATAAAGCCCAATATAGTCCAAAACAGTAGATAATATAGCATGGAGCAATCAAAAATTATAGATACGTTGGAGACGTATCAATCACCAGTCTCCATGGGGGTCGGTTCCCCCATGTTCTCGGCAGCTGAGGTGTTGCCCTCCAACGCTGTCTGGGCGGCCTCCGCACCTCTCCGTGGCCCGGAGAGGTTCTTTGGGACAACACTTCAGTGTTGTCCATGGCAGTGGGCGGGGAGGCTTCCGGAGGATTCTTGCTCTCCACCATATCCGGCCCCAGCGAATTCCCAGAAGACGATGATAGTTGGGGGAGATCATGGGCCGGGCTGCAGCATGAAATTTCAATATGTTAAAACCACAATCGTAAAGACTGGATATATATTCGGTATCCTTGGACACTTACGACGCGGCTAGGGGCTTCGACCTGGGGCGCCACTCGGGGATGACTTCGGCGTCTGAGTCCGAGTCATCCGAAAGGGAATTTTCCCCCTTCTTGGACGCTTCCACTTCTATGTCCATGGAGGCCGCTCTTTTCTTCTCCCCCTTAAGGGGAGAATTGCTCTCCTCCTCTTCCTCTTCGTCTTCATCTCCCTCGAGGGAGGAGGGAGCTTCGGTATCTCCAGATGCAGCGTCCGAAGTACCTTTACGGCGAAGGCCTCTTTTGGCCTCCTTGGCCTTCTTCTCTGGTGCCAAAGAATCACTGCAAGGTCCGAGGGCCAGCCGGATTGAATTCCCACATGTGGAGAGGCCGCGCTGGCAGTGGAGAATCTAGCAAAAAGCATCACCTGGATCACATCAGCAAAAATAGTGTTCTTCTCCATCATATTCTTGATGCGCTTCTGTAGCATCATCACCTCGTCGGACGATGCCCAAGCCAGGCCCTTGTTAATCCATGACGTGAGCCGCATTGGGGATCCGGACTTGAACTCAGGAGTGGCTGCCCATTTGGCGCCGCGAGGTTCGGTGATGTAGAACCACTCCTATTGCCATCCCTTCACGGTTTCCACAAAGGCCCCTTTGGGCCATGTGACGTTGGGGAGCTTGCTCACCATGGCTCCGCCGTAGTCCGCATGTTGCCCGTCGACCACTTTCGGCTTCACGTTGAAGACCTTAAGCCATAGGCCGAAGTGGGGGGATGCGGAGGAGCGCCTCGCACATGACAATGAACGCCGAAATGTGGAGGAAGGAATTTGGGGCTAGATCGTGGAAATCTAGCCCGTAATAGAACATGAGGCCACGGACGAAAGGGTGGAGGGGAAAGCCTAGTCCACGGAGGAAGTGGGTGATGAATATCACCCTCTCATTGGGCTCCGGAGTAGGGATAATCTGTTTTTTGGTGGGGAAACTGATGCGCGATGTTCGCGGCCCAGTACCCCGGTTCCCGGAGTTCCTTGATGTTTCTCTCCGTGATGGATGAAGCCATCCACTTGCCCTGTGAACCGGATCCAGCCATGGCTGAAAGGGTTGGGCGGTGGGAAAGGTTTAAACTTGGGCACTAGAGCTCGAGGGTGGGGAGGCTGAGGAAGGAAGGAGGCGTGGGGTAAAAAGTATGGATCTTTATCCACTTATATAGGCAGTGAATATCAAGCGCCCCCACCAGTCTTAAAACTTGCCTATTCCAAAGGGGTCATGTGTATGGCATGATTGGATTACCCAAACCTATATTGATGAAAATCCCGCAATAAGGGGGCACGATCTCTGCTTTGACAAGACGTGTCAATAGAGGTTGTGCCTCGAAATGCGAAGCGGGAGGCAAAAAAATGGTCTGAAATAATGGCAAGGCCAGACGTGACGTTTCGCTGAAAAAGTTATGCCTTATTAAGTATTGTACCCTTGTGGTTGAGGGTTGTACCTATGATACATAGCCAAATATAGTTCTCTTGTTCAGAAGACTATTTTATATATGAAGAAGGGACCCGCCTTGCAATGCCGAAGACGATCTGAGTGCCGAATACATCGTCATTGAAGACTGGTTCAGGGGCTACTGAGGGAGTCCTGGACTAAGGGGTCCTCGAGTGTCCGGACAATTTGATATGGGCCGGACTGGTGGGCCGTGAAGATACAGGGAGAAGACCTTTCCCCGTGTCTGGATGGGACTCTACTTTGCATGGATGGCAAGCCTAGAGTTCGGATGTATTATTTCCTTTCTCTGTAAACCGACTCTGTACAACCCTAGACCCCTTCGGTGTCCATATAAACTGGAGGGTTTAGTCCATAGAGGCTAAGACAAGTCCCATAGGCTAGACATCTAGGGTTTAGCCATTACGATCTCGAGGTAGATCGACTCTTGTAACCCCTATACTCGTCAAATACAATCAAGCAGGACATAGGGTTTTACCTCCATTAAGAGGGCCCAAACCTGGGTAAACATCGCGTCTCCCTTGTCTCCTGTTTCCTTTGATCCTCAGATGCACAGTTCGGGACCCCCTACCCGAGATTGGCGGGTTTTCACACCGACACCCCCTACTCCAACCTGGTCATCCACAATCATGAATCGAAGTCCCTTAACCATCCATTGTATACCATCCAAGAGGCTGTGTCAAAGTATTGCAGGCACTTGAAGTATCTCATCGCACAGTGGCCTAGCGGTGCATAATTCACTGAGCAAGTAAGTTGACCACTAGCCGTGTATGCTTAGTTTTCTTTCTCACTAGTTGAATATGCTTAGTTTGTTACGCACTAGCCAGATATGCATTGTTGACAATGTTTCACTTTGCAGCCTTCTCGTGCTTCTTCGGTGTATAAGAAGTTGGAGAAGGAAAACTTCATCGTCATGCATTGTTCGTTGAAGTTGAATGGGTAACCGAAGTGGAACCTTTTAATAGCCAAGCCGTCGCCCAAGCCACCGAGGAAGAAACCTACCAACCCAACCCAAGAACCGTCAAAGAAGGTTAGAAGATTTTTATGGAGCAAGAAGTGGGAAGAGGAGAGGGCGAAGCGAGAAGGTGCGGCGGCCAAGCTAACAGAGAGCTTCGAGGACATCTTGTCGAAGAAGGAGGAGGCATGCGTGAAGCGCTCAGACCTCAAGGAGGAGAAAAGGCGGTGTCGGTGTCAAAACTGGCGGATCTCGGGTAGGGGGTCTCCAACTGTGCGTCCAAGGTGGATGGTAACAGGAGGCAGGGGACACGATGTTTACCCAGGTTCGGGCCCTCTTGATGGAGGTAGTACCCTACGTCATGCTTGATTGTTCTTGATGATATGAGCATTACAAGAGTTGATCTACCACGAGATCGTAGAGGCTAAACCCTAAAATCTAGCCTATGGTATGATTGTCCATTGTCGTACGGACTAAACCCTCCGGTTTATATAGACACCGGAGGGGGCTAGGGTTACACAGAGTCGGTTACAAGGGAGGAGATCTACATATCTGTATTGCCTGGCTTGCCTTCCACACCAAGAAGAGTCCCATCCGGACACGGGAGGAAGTCTTCAATCTTGTATCTTCATAGTCCAATAGTCCGGCTGTCCGGAGACCCCCTAATCTAGGACTCCCTCAGTATCCCCTGAACTAGGCTTCAATGACGATGAGTCTGGCGCGCAGTATTGTCTTCGACATTGCAAGGCGGGTTCTTCTCCAAATCCTGAATATCTACTAAGTAGTGTCCGGCTCCCATAAATGTTGGACTTCTTGGCTTCTACACCCAATAAGGGCTATCTTCCACGTGTCGAGCGAATGCGAGGAGCTAGGGCGTTTTTACATTCGCACCCCTAGCTAGGTAAATAGATCGTCTATTATAGGGATGGGGATTCTTGGATCCAATCCACACCATCCTCCCACGACAAGAATCCATCGGAGCACGCTCGGAAAAATCCATTCCATCATGGCCGACAATCGCAGCTCCTCATCTCGCTCCCGTAGCCCGAAGCCCGGTGATTGGGAGAAGTGTTCCGCCCTGCACAGCCGATTAGTAGAGTTGCAGACCCAGTGATTTCTCCCTCTAGCGTATATGGTCCCCGTCCGAGCCGGGCTCGCCACCTATAATGGCGGGGAGCAAGCGGAGAGCTTCCCCAATCCCTCCATGGGGAAGCGGTATGCCTTGTCCCTTACTTACTAAGGGGACTTGGATTTCCAATCCATCCGTTCCTCCACGGACTCCTGGAGTTTTACGGCCTCCAGTTGCATAATTTCACCCTGCTTCCATATTACACATTGTCGGTTATGTTGCCCTTTGTGAGCTGTTTCTGGGCTGCGAGGCTCATTTCAAGCTGTGGAAGAGGACATTCTGCCTTGTGCCCTGTACACAAAAAGGGTCACTTTATCAAGTGGGCGGAGCCGAAATATGGCGCATCGCCGAGACCGGATACCTATCCGGTACCCCGAAGAAGACGTCCGAAGACTGGCCTTCGGAGTGGTTTTACATGGAGGACGTCCCTCTTCCAGACCCTGTTCGGAGGGGTGTTCCCGAGTTCAACAATGCTCCTTTAAAGAAACGCCGAAGTTGGCGCCCACGGAGCCCCCAGGAGGAAGACAACGGAGAAGTCCTTTACCTGATGGACCGGATTAAAGCGCTGGCTAAATCAGGATTGACAATAATCGAGGTTATGTCAATATGCGTAATGTGGGGGGTGCAGCCGCTTCAATATCGAGGGAAACCCCCTGTGATGTTTCTACGGGGAAGATGATGCCACCCGCTGCGGGCGTAAGGGACCAGACTCCGCTGCTGCTTTAGCAAAAATTATGTCCGAGTTGTTCAAGGGAGAAGAAGAGGAGTTCATCCGTATTAAGCCACGAGATGGATTCTCCATGTACAACCCTCCAAGCTGGGTGAGCTGTCACTCTTTACTCCCAACCTTCCCACATTCTTTGTCGTAAATACTCACCTTGTCGTTTCACGGCAGGAGCTGTGAAAAGCTGTAAGGGAGGTCAACAGCCCACCTCCACAACCGGAGGACCCTGACCGGGGCCTCGACCCCAGACTCGAAGAGGATCCGGACATATTTGTGGATCTGGTATACAAGAAATTCTATCAACTGAGCTGCGGTGACGCCATGGTGGCCATAACGGCCGACTATCCTGGACTACTCCCTGCATCGCATGTAAGAAAAGACCGGAGTCCCAACATCCAAAAAGGACCCCCTTTTACGCACTTCACCTACCGTACAGGGAGGGCCTTCGGGACGCCGTGCCGAACCCGCAGCGACTCGCCAACAAGGGGCACTGAAGCCGGGTAGGCCAAAAAGGAAGGCGGTCAAGACGGAGACGCCGGCGCAGAGGTATGACACAAAACCTCGCTCCGTGGTTGTCGTCTTTCTTAAAATATAATGACGTCCATGTTTCTTAGTAGAAAAAACGCTCACCGGACTATATGTGGAGACGCTGCCGATCACGCCTCCACCAGCCAAGCTCCAGGGCCGGACATAGAGGTGGAAGCTAACACGGGGCGGACACCAGATGCTCCTCCTACAAAGGATGCGGACAGACTATCCGCTACAAATTCCGAAGTGGAGAGCGCCATGAATCACAGGCGTCGCCGGGCCGTACTCCGTGATGCTTGTTTCTCACAAGAGGCATTTGATGCCTTCAATTCTGGAGACACGTACATCCGTGCTGCTCAAAATGGTCTAGCCAGAGCCACGGACCAGTATGTAAGGGATATACGAGTAAGCAAATCTGACGATTATATGTATCAATAGCCCCTGAGACTTGAAACAGTTGACGCAGCTGATTTAAGGATCATTATTTGTGCAGGTTCTTAC
Source organism: Triticum urartu (assembly GCF_003073215.2). Classification (NCBI taxonomy): domain Eukaryota; kingdom Viridiplantae; phylum Streptophyta; class Magnoliopsida; order Poales; family Poaceae; genus Triticum; species Triticum urartu. The sequence goes on from NC_053024.1 coordinate 100,023,410, forward strand.
AGAGAAGAATTTCCAATTGTCTCAAGAGCTAGAAGAGTGCAAGGCCCAGCTTGGGGGCGCTATTTCCGCGTTGAAGGAGTCCGAGAAGGGTCCCTCTGGTAACACTTGTTTCCATTGCAAAGAATATAGGTACCAGGTAGTATGCGGCATGTATGCAAATCTAACAATAGATGTTGGAGGTGACCCCGGAGTGAATCCGGAGGCCGTGGCGGTGAATGTGGCACGTGCTGATCGACAGCTAAGTGCTGGCGAGCGCGTGCTTACGCGAGTCAGGCAGGAGAAAAATAATCTCCAAGACGCCAATATCCGGCTGGGCGTGGAACTGAAATATGTCTGAGCCCAGCTTGCGGACTTCGTGAAGGAGAATAAGCGGCTACGGCGCGGCCTTTTTAGTAAGTGCTTGAATGAACTTTTAAAGGAGTTCGGCGAAAAAGCTGGCTAACAGAGTTATGTCTACAGGTATGCTGACGGGTCGTCCCGCGGAAGAGATGCCCGGGTCTTCGGGTGATCTTCTACCAGAGCTCTCACAACTGCACGAGCAAGTTCGGCAGGTGATGCAGGGTATTGCCCAAGCCTTGTGGCCATCCGCGTCCCCCCAAGAGGCATGGGGGAGCTTATAGAGAAGCTCAAGGGAGCGCGGCGGCGCTTCCGACTATGCAAGATATCAGCCTGCCGACAAGGTGCAAGGGAAGCCTGGGCTATGGTGAAGACGCGATATACCAAAGCAGACCCAAACCACATGGCTGAGGTCGGACTTGTGGGCCCAGATGGGAAAGAGATCCCTGTCAGTTTAGTGTATGACCAAGTAGAATTAGCCGCAAAGTATTCACAACAGGATTGTAGGCTAGACAGCATGTTGGATGGTATAGAAGAAGAATTTAATCAGTCTTAGTAACTGTGTACTTCAAGTGACATATGTAATGTCCCTAGCCGGATTGTAATCATTTGTCATGGCGGACCTTTTCGCTTCGACCTCTGGACCCGATAGTCCGGAGTGTATCCGAATACCTACTCGGTTATGTAAAAACCGGAGTATGCATGGAAACTAGGTATAGGGGTCATGAGTGCTTGAACAGACAAGTACCCAACTAGCTATGTTATATTACATGGGTAGTAAGAAACATCTTCCAGGGAGAATAGTTCCGTTAAGGGTTCCTTTCCCTGGGTACGCATGCCCTGATGTGCATGTCCGAACTGCGAAAAGAGATGCATGTTATAATCTTCTGGGGGCATGCGTCAAATTAATTAAAAGTCATCTTTTATTCACCGACCGAATATTCCCTTAAGAACGCTAGCTTTCGACTTCACCCAGTCTGAGGTACACATTCGGCTGACCCGGCAGTAATAATCGCAGAGGTGCTCCCCTTATGCCCTAGCCGAATTAACAGGAACATAGGGCATAAATACAAGAGCCAGGCAACCCAGCTTGGCCAAAACTTAAGTCATATCGATGCGTATAATGGCGAAAAAAGGTACATGCGGAAGAATAACACATGTGTGGGACATAAAGCCCAGAAAAATAGTTAGATTAAGCTTCTGTATAAGAAGCCCCCAGGTATAATGAGCGTGGTTAGCACGGCAAGATTGTGTAACCAAGACACAAGTTTAGCCTTTAGGGCCTTACTGGGGAAAAAGGAGAGAAAGAGAGAAAAGACAGATATGCAAAAAAATTGACGGGGGCAAGGAGACGAACATAGAGTCTGGCGCTAGGCATAGAATCTTCGGAGTCTAGCTACGTTCCATGGGTTTGGCTCGAGTCGATTATCTGATGTATCCCGCAGACGGTACGCTCCACCGGTCAGAACCTGGTCAATAATGAAGGGACCTTCCCATTTGGACTTGAGCTTGTTCTTTTTCTTCTCCGGCAGGCGTAGAACTAGTTCGCCAATGTTATAGGTATTGGCCCGTATTTCTCTGCTTTGATACCTTCGAGCCTGTTGCTGATAGAATGCGGAAGGGGCATTTGCCACGTCGCGCTCCTCCTCCAGGGCGTCCAAACTGTCCTGCCGATCGAGCTCAGCCTCTTTTCTTCGTACATGTGCACTCGAGGTGAGTCATCAACTATGTCGCAAGGTAGAACCGCCTCTGCGTCGTACACCATAAAGAATGGTGTGTATCCGCCTATCCGGTAGTGCGATTCGGTGTGGTCCGTAGCCCCCATAGTATGGATTCGAGCTCCTCTACGCAGTGCGTGTTTGATTCCTTTAAGGACCGCACTAGTCTTGGTTTAATGCCGCTCATGATAAGACCATTTGCTCGCTCGACTTGACCGTTAGTTTGCGGGTGATAGACAGAAGCATAATCGAGCTTGATTCCCATGTTGCTGCACCAAAGTTTCACCTCGCCGGCTGTAAAATTTGTGTCGTTGTCAGTGATGATGCTGTGGGGGATGCCATAACGGTGTACAACCCCAGATATGAAGTCTATCACCGGTCCGGATTCATCCATTTTGACGGGTTTGGCTTCTATCCATTTGGTGAATTTATCCACCATGACTAGTAAATATTTTTTCTTATAGGTTCCCCATTTAAGGGGTCCAACCATATCAAGCCCCCAGACCGCAAAGGGCCAAGTAATGGGGATTGTTTGGTGAGCGGTAGGCGGCATATGGCTTTGGTTTGCAAAAAGCTGGAAACCGACGCAATGTTGGACCAAATGTTGTGCATCTGCTTTGGCCGTCGGCCAATAGAAACCTGTACGGAAGGCCTTGCTTACAAGGGCCCGGGCTGCGGCGTGATGGCCGCCGAGTCCAGCATGGATTTCTGCCAAAAGCTTCCGCCCTTCCTCTTCGGAGATGCACCTTTGAAGGACTCCGGTAGTGCTTTTCTTGTAAATCTCTCCCTCGTGGACCTTGTAGGATTTAGATCGCCGCACTATGCAACGTGCCTTGATACGTCTCCGTCTTATCTATAATTTTTTATTGTTCCATGCCAATATTCTACAACTTTCATATACTTTTGGCAAATTTTTATACTATTTTTGGGACTAACATATTGATCCAGTGCCCAGTGCCAATTCCTGTTTGTTGCATGTTTTTTGTTTCGCAGAATATCCATATCAAACAGAGTCCAAACGGGATAAAAATTGACGGAGATTTTTTTGGAATATATATGATTTTTGGGAAGAAAAATCCACGCGAGACGGTGCCCGAGGTGGCCACGAGGTAGGAGGGCGCTCCCCAGACCCTCGTGGGCCACCCGTAAGGCGGTTGGTGCCCTTCTTTCGCCACAATAAAGCTAATTTCTGGATAGATATCGTGTCAAAATTTCAGCCTAATCGGAGTCACGGATCTCCGGGAATATAAGAAACGGTGAAAGGGAAGAAATGAGAGCGCAGAAACAAAGAGAGACAGAGAGACAGATCCAATCTCGGAGGGGCTCTCGCCCCTCCCGTGCCATGGAGGCCATGGACCAGAGGGGAAACCCTTCTCCTATCTAGGGAGGAGGTCAAGGAAGAAGTAGAAGGAGCGGGGCTCTCTCCCCCTCGCTTTCGGTGGCACCGGAGTGCCACCGGGGGCCATCATCATCACCGCGATCTACACCAACACCTCCGCCATCTTCACCAACATCTCCATCACCTCCCCCCCTCTATCTACAGTGGTCCACTATCCCGCAACCCGCTGTACCCTCTACTTCAACATGGTGCTTTATGCTTCATATTATTATCCAATGATGTGTTGCCATCCTATGATGTCTGAGTAGATTTTCGTTGTCCTATCGGTGGTTGATGAATTGCTATAGGTCTAGTAAAGTAGTCAATTTCTTAGGGGCAATTTCGCAACTCCTACCACCACTCTTCCACACTCGCTATATTTACTTTATTGTTTCTTTATCTAAACAGCCCCTAATTTTTATTTACGTACTATTTATTATCTTGCAAACCTATCCAACAACACCTACAAAGTACTTCTAGTTTCATACTTGTTCTAGGTAAAGCGAACGTCAAGCGTGCGTAGAGTTGTATCAGTGGTCGATAGAACTTGAGGGAATATTTTTTCTACCTTTAGCTCCTCTTTGGGTTAGACACTATTACTTATCGAAAACTGTTGCGATCCCCTATACTTGTGGGTTATCAAGACCTTTTTCTGGCGCAGTTGCCGGGGAGCAATAGCGTGGGGTGAATATTCTTGTGTGTGCTTGTTTTCTTTATCACTAAGTAATTTTTATTTGTTGTTCTTAGTTGATTTCTATCTTTAGTTATGGGTAGGAAACGCAAAATACCAAAAAAAATTAGTTGTACCTACTGAACCAATGGTTGAAGAACCACTCAAAATCCATCACACCGCTGAAGCTTATTACTTGGATCATCTTCGATCCTTTGTGCTCGTGCTGAAACCCCAACTAGCTTAGTTGAGGGCAAATCTTTAGATGAGCATGCTTGTTATGTGCGACACCGAATATCTGAAAAAGGGAAACTTTTACTGGATCAAATTCATCGTTTGCAATGCTATGCTTGGAATTTATGTGAAATATATGATTTTACTTGTTGTTCTGAAAACCCTAAGGAACACCTTCCCTATCAATGTGAGTTTAGTGATAATGGAATCGTATCTTCGTATGCTAAGGGTGTTTATAATTACTATGATGTTCAACAAATTGAAGAATTTGTTGCTTTTAAGGGTGCTTACGAAATTGCTTCTTTGATTGAAAAGTATGATGCTACTCTTTAAAATCTGAAAATTTTGCCATACTTAAATATTGCTATGATAATTATGCTTCTAATGCCTATGTTGAACCATATATTGAGTACTACTCCGCTGTCCAAGAGGAGACTAATATTTTGCAGGAGTCTATGGACGAAGAAATTGATGAAACTGTGAGCTCATTGGATGAAAAAGATGATGAGGAGAGCGAAGAACAAAGGAGGAAGAGCGGATTAGCTACCCCGTGCCCACCTTCTAATGAGAGTAACTCTTCAACTCATACATTGTTTAATTTCCCTTCGTTCTTACCGAAGGATGATTGCTATGATGATTGTTATGATCCCGTTGATTCTCTTGAAATATCCCTTTTTGATGATGCTTGTGGCCAAGATGCCAATATGAATTATGCTTATGGAGATGAACTTGCTATAGTTCCTTATGTTAAACATGAAATTGTTGCTATTGCACCCACGCATGATAGTCCTATTATCTTTTTGAATTCTCCCAACTATACTATATCAGAGAAATTTGCTCTTATTGAGGATTATATTGATGGGTTGCCTTTTACTACTACACATGATAATTTTGATGAATATAATATGCATGTGCTTGCTGCTCCTACTTGCAATTATTATGAGAGAGGAACTATATCTCCACCTCTCTATGTTTCCAATATGATAAAATTGCAAGAAACTGTTTATACTATGCATTAGCCTTTACCATGTGTGCATGAATTGTTCTTGTATGACATGCTGATGCATAGGAACAGAGTTAGACTTCGTTGTTACATGATATATGTTACTTTGTGCTCACTAATAAATTACAAATCATTGTTAATTAAAATTGGCTTTGATATACCTTGGGATCCGGGTGGATCCATACTTGAGCATTATATGCCTAGCTTAATGGCTTTAAAAAAAGTGCTGCCAGGGAGACAACCCAGAAGTTTTAGAGAGTCATTTATTTCTGTTGAGTGCTTTTATATAGTTTAAAAACAACAAAAATAAAGAGGGGAACCCAAAACTTTTTCAAAAAGGAAAGCGAAAGTGAGAAAGACAAGCATTGTTGAAGTGGGAGCTAGCCTTGAACTTTGTTCATGCTCACAGAAACTTTGTGAATCTTGATTACAGAAACTTTTCAACAAAAATAATTATCCCCTTTTACAATCCCATTGTATTATAAAAATAATGTGCCAAGGTTTTCCTTTAGGATGTTTACATTTGCTTGATGGTCTGTACGGTGCAGGACAGAAACTTTGGCTGTAGTGCGCGATTTTACATTTTTAGCTGGAAGGTCAAATGGTTCTGATTATTTTTGCACTATGTTACTATACAAATTTTTTATTTTTCTTAATTTTGGTAGAATTTTCAAGTACCATAAGTATGGTGAATGTTCAGATTATTACAGACTGTTCTGTTTTAGACAGATTCTGTTTTTGATGCATAGTTTGCTTGTTTTGATGAAACTATCGATTCATATCAGTGGATTAAGCCATGGAAAAAGTTATATTACAGTAGACACAATGCAAAAACAAAATATGAATTGGTTTGCAACAGTACTTAGAGTAGTGATTTGCTTTATTATACTAACGGATCTTACCGAGGTTTCTGTTGAAGTTTTGTGTGGATGAAGTGTTCGATGATCGAGAAGGTCTCGATGTGAGAAGAAGGAAGAGAGGAAAGAGCTCAAGCTTGGGGATGCCCGAGGCACCCCAAGTAAATATTCAAGGATACTCAAGCGTCTAAGCTTGGGGATGCCCCGGAAGGTATCCCCTCTTTCTTCAACAAGTATCGGTATGTTTTCGGATTCGTTTCGTTCATGCGATATGTGCAATCTTGGAGCGTCCTTTGCATTTAGTTTTCATTTTTCTTTTATGCACCATTCTGGTATGAGATGGTCCTTGGTTTATTTATAGAATTCTCTATGCACTTAACTTATATCTTTTGAGTATGGCTTTATAGAATGCTTCACGTGCTTCACTTATATCTATTGAAGTTTGGATTGCCTGTTTCTCTTTACATAGAAAACCGCCATTTGTAGAATGCTCTTTTTCTTCACTTATATTTGTTAGAGCGTGGGCATATTTTTTGTAGAAAGAATTAAACTCTCTTGCTTCACTTATATCTGTTTAGAGAGATGACAGGAACTGGTCATTCACATGGTTAGTCATAAAATCCTACATAAAACTTGTAGATCACTGAATATGATGTGTTTGATTCCTTGCAATAGTTTTGCGATATAAAGATGGTGATATTAGAGCCATACTGGTGGGTAGTTGTGGATTAGTAGAAATACTTGTGTTGAGGTTTGTGATTCCCGTAGCATGCACGTATGGTGAACCGTTATGTAACGAAGTCGGAGCATGATTTATTTATTGATTGTCTTCCTTATGAGTGGCGGTCGGGGATGAGCGATGGTCTTTTCCTACCAATCTATCCCCCTTGGAGCATGCACGTGGTACTTTGTTTTGATGACTAAAAGATTTTTGCAATAAGTATGTGAGTTCTTTATGACTAATGTTGAGTCCATGGATTATACGCACTCTCACCCTTCCACCATTGCTAGCCTCTCTAGTACCGCGCAACTTTCGCCGGTACCATAAACCCACCATATACCTTCCTCAAAACAGCCACCATACCTACCTATCATGGCATTTCCATAGCCATTCCGAGATATATTGCCATGCAACTTCCATCATCATCATATACATGACGTGAGCATTCATTGTCATATTGCTTTACATGATCGTAAGATAGATAGCATGATGTTTTCATGGCTTGTCCGTTTTTTGATGTCATTGCTACGCTAGATCATTGCCCCGGTACACCGCCAGAGGCATTCATATAGAGTCATATCTTTGTTCTAGATATCGAGTTTTAATATCGAGTTGTAAGTAAATAAAAGTGTGATGATCATCATTATTAGAGCATTGCCCTAGTGAGGAAAGGATGATGGAGACTATGATTCCCCCATAAGTCGGGATGAGACTCCGGACTTTACGAAAAAAATAAAAGAGGCCAAAGAAGCCCAAATAAAAAAAGAGGCCAAAGAAGCCCACAAAAAAATATAAAAAGAATATGAGAGAAAAAGAGAGAAGGGGCAGTGCTACTATCCTTTTACCACACTTCTGCTTCAAAGTAGCACCATGTTCTTCATATAGAGAGTCTCTTGTGTTATCACTTTCATATATTAGTGGTAATTTTCATTATAGAACTTGGCTTGTATATTCCGATGATGGGCTTCCTCAAACGCCCTAGGTCTTCATGAGCAAGCAAGTTGGATGCACACCCACTTAGTTTCAGTTTGAGCTTTCATATACTTATAGCTCTAGTGCATTCATTGCATGGAAATCCCTACTCACTCACATTGATGGGCATCTCCATAGCCCGTTGATACGCCTAGTTGATGTGACACTATCTTCTCCTTTTTGTCTTCTCCACAACCACCATTCTATTCCACCTATAGTGCTATGTCCATGGCTCACGCTCATGTATTGCGTGAAAGTTGAAAAGGTTTGAGAACGTCAAAAGTATGAAACAATTGCTTGGCTTGTCATCGGGGTTGTGCATGATTTGAGTATTTTGTGTGGTGAAGATGGAGCATAGCCAGACTATATGATTTTGTAGGGATAACTTTCTTTGGCCTTGTTATTTTGAAAAGACATGATTGCTTTATTAGTGGGCTTGAAGTATTATTTTTTTATGTCAAATGATAGACTATTGCTTTGAATCACTCGTATCTTAATATTCATCCCATGATTAGATATGTGATCAAGATTATGCTAGGTAGCATTCCACATCAAAAATTATCTTTTTAATCATTTACCTACTCGAGGACGAGCAGGAATTAAGCTTGGGGATGCTGATACATCTCCGTCGTATCTATAATTTTTTATTGTTCCATGCGAATATTCTACAACTTTCATATACTTTTGGCAACTTTTTATACTATTTTTGGGACTAACATATTGATCCAGTGCCCAGTGCCAGTTCCTGTTTGTTGCATGTTTTTTGTTTCGCTGAATATCCATATCAAACGGAGTCCAAACGGGATAAAGATTGATGGAGATTTTTTTGGAATATATGTGATTTTTTGGGAAGAAAAATCCACGCGAGAAGGTGCCCAAGGTGGCCACGAGATAGGGGGCGCGCCTGCCCCCCCTGGGCGCGCCCCTGACCCTCGTGGGCCACCCTAAAGGCGGTTGGTGCCCTTCTTTCGCCACAAGAAAGCTAATTTCCGGATAGAGATCGTGTCAAAATTTCAGCCCAATCGGAGTTACGGATCTCCGGGAATATAAGAAACGGTGAAAGGGAAGAATCTGAGAGCACAGAAACAGAGAGAGACAGAGAGACAGATCCAATCTCGGGGGGGCTCTCGCCCCTCCCGTGCCATGGAGGCCATGGACCAGAGGGGAAACCCTTCTCCCATCTAGGGAGGAGGTCAAGGAAGAAGAAGAAGGAGGGGGGCTCTCTCCCCCTCGCTTCCGGTGGCACCGGAGTGCCACTGGGGGCCATCATCATCACCGCGATCTACACCAACACCTCCGCCATCTTCACCAACATCTCCATCACCTCCCCCCCTCTATCTACAGTGGTCCACTCTCCCGCAACCCGCTGTACCCTCTACTTGAACATGGTGCTTTATGCTTCATATTATTATCCAATGATGTGTTGCCATCCTATGATGTCTGAGTATATTTTTGTTGTCCTATCGGTGGTTGATGAATTGCTATCGGTCTAGTAAAGTAGTCAATTGCTTAGGGGAAATTTCGCAACTCCTACCACCACTTTTCCACACTCGTTATATTTACTTTATTGTTTCTTTATCTAAGCAGCCCCTACTTTTTATTTACGTACTCTTTATTATCTTGCAAACCTATCCAACAACACCTACAAAGTACTTCTAGTTTCATACTTGTTCTAGGTAAAGCGAACGTCAAGCGTGCGTAGAGTTGTATCGGTGGTCGATAGAACTTGAGGGAATATTTGTTCTACTTTAGCTCCTCGTTGGGTTAGACACTCTTACTTATCAAAAACTGTTGTGATCCCCTATACTTGTGGGTTATCATGCCTCATTTTGGTCCTCGGGTAGTTCCTGCCTGGTTAGGTAGGCCAGGAATGGTTCTATCCACGGGGCGATGACGGCCATTATTACGTGGGCTGAAGGTGTTATTTCGATGGCAGAGCCTCCGATTGTGTTAGAGTGTTCGGTATCTGGTGTTGTGGCCGGGTCCGGACTATTGTTGCCGGTGTCCCCTTCCCATACCACGGATGGCTTAAGCAGTTTTTTCAGGAAGATGTTAATTAGGTGGGATAGGATCGCACTTAGCACTGATACGGGCGAGGATATCCACCGCCTAGTTGTTTTCCCGAGCCACATGGTGGAATTCAAGCCCCTCGAACCAAGCTGACATTTTGAGGACGGCGTTGTGATATGCCGCCATTTTCGGATCCTTCGCGTCGAAGTCTCCATTTATTTGGGATATTGCGATGTTCGAGTCCCCACGCACCTCCAGGAGTTGAATACCCATGGAAACTGCCATCCGGAGACCATGTAATAGGTCCCCGTATTCGGCTGCGTTATTGGAGTATGTGTATAGTATTTGGGGTACGTATTACACTTTATCTCTGGTGGGGGACGTCAGGACGACGCCAACCCCCAGACCAGCCAGCATTTTAGAGACGTCGAAGTGCATGATCCAATTAGAGTATGCGCCGTACTCTTTAGGGAGTTCGGCTTCTGTCCATTCAGCGACGAAATCGGCCAGTACTTGCGACTTAATGGCTCGCCGTGGTTTATATGTCGAATGGGAGGAGCTCGATAGCCCATTTGGCATTCCGGCCCGTGGCATCGCGGTTGTTTATTATGTCGTTGAGTGGTACTTCGGAGGCCATCGTAATTGAACACTCTTGAAAGTAGTGTCATAATTTCCGCGATGCCATAAATACCGCATATGCTATCTTTTGATAAAGTGGGTACCGTAATTTGCATGGAGTGAGGACGGTAGATAAATAATATACCGGCTTTTGAAGTGGGAATTTATGTCCGTCCGTCTCTCGTTCGACGATGAGCACTGCGCTTACCACTTGGTGAGTTGCCGCTATATATAATAGCATTGGTTCGCCAACATTTGGCGCGGTCAAGATTGGGTTGGTGGCCAGGATGGCTTTTATTTCTTCCAATCCGGCCGTGGTTGCATCCATCCACTCGAAGTGTTCGGTGCGCCGAAGAAGGCGATAAAGGGGGAGTGCCTTTTCTCCTAATCGGGAGATAAAGCGGCTTAAGGCCGCCACACATCCAGTTAACTTATGGATTTGCTTGAGGTCAGTTGGGATAGCCAACTGCGACAGAGCTCGGATTTTAGCCGGATTTGCATCAATTCCTCTGCTGGAGACGATAAAGCCAGGAGCTTTCCGGCGGGTACGCCAAAAATGCATTTTTTCGGATTGAGCTTAATGTCGTATGTTCGGAGATTGTCGAACGTGAGCCTCAATTCATCTATTAAGGAGTCGACGTGTCTGGTTTTAACGACCACATCGTCGACGTATGCCTCCACTGTCTTGCCAATCTGCTTTTCCAGACATGTCTGAATCATGCGCTGATACGTTGCGCTGGCCTTCTTGAGCCCGAAGGGCATTGTGTTAAAACAGAAGGGGACGTATGGAGTGATAAATGCCATTGCGGCTTGATCAGACTCCGCCATCTTAATTTGGTGGTAACCAGAGTATCCGTCGAGGAAGCACAATGAGTCGTGTCCTGCGGTAGCGTCGATAATTTGATCAATGCGTGGGAGGGGGAAGGGATCCTTTGGGCATGCCTTATTAAGGTCCTTGAAGTCGACGAATAGGCGCTAGGATTTGTCCTTCTTTGGCACCATCACCAGGTTTGCTAGCCAGTCCGGATGCTTTATTTCTCTAATGAATCCGGCCTCCAGTAACTTGGCTAGCTCCTCTCCCATGGCTTGTCGCTTAGGTTCGGAGAAACGCCGAAGAGTCTGCTTGACCGGCTTGAATCCTTTTAGAATGTTAAGGCTATGCTCGGCCAGCCTGTGTGGGATTCCTGGCATGTCTGAAGGATGCCAGGCGAATATGTCCCAATTCTCGCGCAGGAACTCCCGTAGTGCGGCGTCTGCGGCGGGGTTTAACTGTGCCCCGATGGATGTTGTTTTTGTGGGGTCCATTCGATGGACTTGGAATTTGACTATTTCATCCGCTGGTTTAAAGGAGGTGGACTTGGATCTTTTGTCTAGTATCACATCGTCCCTGTCCACTGTGGAGCGTAGCGCGGTTAACTCCTCCACCACAAGGGCTTCGGATAATGCCTCGAGGGCCAGTGCGACTGTTTTGTTCTCGGTGCGGAGTGCTATGTCCGGATCACTAGCTAGAGTGATGATTCCATTGGGTCCGGGCATTTTGAGCTTCATGTACCCGTAATGGGGTATGGCTTCAAAAATCGTGAATGCCTCCCGCCCTAGAAGGGTGTGGTATCCGCTACTCAACGGGGCCACTTGGAATGTGATTTCTTCAGACCTGTAATTCTCCGGAGTGCCGAATACCACATCTGGTGTGATTTTCCCAGCGCAACGTGCCTCCCGACTAGGGATGATTCCTCGGAAGGTCGTGCTGCTTTGCTCAATACGGTTGATGTCTATTTCCATTTTTTGAAGAGTCTCCTCATAAATGAGGTTTAATCCGCTGCCCCCGTCCATGAGCACTTTAGTGAACCGAAAGCCGTCCACAATAGGACTGAGGACCAAAGCGGCTGGTGCTTGGGTTGTTCGGAATTTAGGTTCGTCACTGGCATTGAAAGTAATGGTCGTGTCGCTCCATGGATTTATTGCTACCACATGGCAGACTTCGGCAAGGCTGCGAAGTGCTCTCTTACGCCTATTATTTTGGGACAATTGCATTTTTGCCCCTAGTTGGTTCGTACCCACGGGTTTTGCCCTTACTTTTCGAGCTTGCTCAGTTTTGCCCTTAACTTTTTCGTCGAGGTCCCTCGAATGACCTTTGATCGTTTGACCAAAACTTTGAAAATTCATAACTAATTCATATGAACTCAGAAAAATGCAAATAAGATATCAAAATGTTCAGATAAACATTACCTTTATGTGCATATCATTTGCATTTAGGAAAAAAGCACCCTTTAAACTACCTAAGGTAATTATTATTAACATTATTAAAAATAAAAAGGTATAAACAATATTTTTTTCATGAATAAAAATTACATGCAAATGTAGGTGATGTTTTCTAAACATCCTGATATCTTATTTGCATTTTTTTGAGTTCGTATCAACTTGTTATGCAGTTTCCAAATATTGGTCAAAGTCATTAGAACATTCTTAACAAGATGATACGAACTCAGAAAAATGCAAATAAGATATCTGGATGTTCAGAAAACATCACCTACATTTGCATGTAATTTTTATTCATGAAAAAAATTGTTTATACCTTTTTATTTTTAATAATGTTAATAACATTAATTACCTCAGGTAGTTTAAAGGGTGCTTTTGTCCTGAATGCAAATGATATGCACATAAAGGTAATGTTTATCTGAACATTTTGATATCTTATTTGCATTTTTCTGAGTTCATATGAATTAGTTATGAATTTTCAAAGTTTTGGTCAAACGGTCAAAGGGCATTCGAGGGACCTCGACGGAAAAAGTAAGGGCAAAACTGAGCAAGCTCGAAAAGTAAGGGCAAAACCCGTGGGTAGGAACCAACTAGGGGTAAAAATGCAATTGTCCCTATTATGAGGCGAAGGTCTCGAAGACTGTCAATACTATATTGTTATCCATGGGAAGGTGCTCTGGGGTGTTTTGGATGAGGAGATCCTCACCGCTCTTGGCCACCTGCCGGAGTACCCAACATGCTCTAAGGCTATGTGTTGGTATGGTATCCGTTGTACTATGAATTTTGCAGGGCCCGTTAAGCCATCCCTCCAATACGGTTCCACGCCCTGTAGTGGGCTTTTGCTTCTTTGTAATTGAGTCGGGCGACTTATGAGAGTGCACCCTTTTAGTTCGGACTGGGGTTTTGTCAGAGCCGGATTATCCCAAAATTTTGTTTGGGTTTTCCAGGCGCTTTCCATCGCACAGTACTTCCATACTATGACCGCCAAGTCAGCGAAGTGTGCTATGTCATGGTGACTTATGGCATTGAGGATTCCCTAGTCTGTGCAATTGTTGCAAAAGAACGAAATTGTGCCTTCCTCGCGACTGTCTCTTGGGGTGCTTGCCTAATGTGGGAAAGATCGTTTGTATCTGGGTGGGTGGGTGGATTTAAGTCCGGACCTTGACCCAATCTGGGACCCTGGGGCAGGGGAGTTTCCGACCTTGGAAGTTCGGGCTCCGGGATGTTGCCCAGTAGGTTCAGTATGTAGCCTGATTCTAGGTTCAGGGTTAGGGCAATGTCCTCCCGTGAGCGGGTATCCGGCTCGGAGAGCTCGGGAATCCGGACATAGTTCGTCCTCAGGATAGAGGGAGAATCGTCGCATTGCTCCTCCACCACCGCTATCTGATGGGTGACCAGCGGAGAGTTAATCTCCCTTTGGTCGGGTTTAAGCCCGATCCGATCATAGTCCGTAGCGACTCCCGGAGCGGCCATGCGATCCAAGAGCTCGTTCAAAGAGGAGACCTCCATTGGATCCATCTGCTCGGCGAATTTCGAGCCAATGTGGAGGCTATTTTCGATGACCCGAGAAGTCATCGTCGGCGCAGCGGCCGAGCGGGCGTTCATGATGAAGCCGCCTAGTCGGAGAGTTTGGCCTACAGCCAGGGCTCTCCCGGAGGTGATGTTGTCTTTGACAACGAGACGAGTCATCCCTCCTTATGATGATGACACGGTGGAACTCTCAATGAAAGCACCAATGTCGGTGTCAAAACCGGCGGATCTCGGGTAGGGGGGTCCCGAACTGTGCGTCTAAGGCGGATGGTAACAGGAGGTAGGGGACACGATGTTTACCCAGGTTCGGGCCCTCTTGATGGAGGTAATACCCTACATCCTGCTTGATTGTTCTTGATGATATGAGTATTACAAGAGTTGATCTACCACGAGATCGTAGAGGCTAAACCCTAAAAGCTAGCCTATGGTATGATTGTTTGTTGTCCTACGGACTAAACCCTCCGGTTTATATAGACACCGGAGGGGGCTAGGGTTACACAGAGTCGGTTACAAGGGAGGAGATCTACATATCTGTATTGCCTAGCTTGCCTTCCACGCCAAGGAGAGTCCCATCCGGACACGGGAGGAAGTCTTCAATCTTGTATCTCCATAGTCCAATAGTCCGGCTAAATGATATAGCACGGCTGTCCGGAGACCCCCTAATCCAGGACTTCCTTAGGCAGAGACAATCAAATTGTTGATGGAGGCGGCGGAGAAGAAGCTCAAGCTAGAAGAAGGGAGGGCCATGATTGAGGAGAGGAAGGCCGCACTCGCAAAAAAGAAGTTGAAGATCACCGTCAATACAGAGGACGCCAAGATGTTGTTCTTGAACGTGGCCTATTTTGATGCCGACGCAAGAATGATCATGCAATCCGTCCACTATCACATGTTGCAGAGGCCGAAAGATGAGTTGATAGTGGTGGACCATGAGGACGCGTTGGAGATGGAGGCGGAGGCTGCCTGGGCGGCGGCGACGGAACCTTGACCGGGGAGCGGATTGTTGGGATTGTCGATCGGCAGGTCAGAAAAATGCAGGGACTGCCAGACTGATCTTATTTTTGTTGGGAAACGTAGCATGCAATTTCAAAAAAATTCCTACGCTCATGCAAGATCTACCTAGAAGATGCATAGCAACGAGAGGAGAAGAGTGTGTCTACATACCCTCATAGACAGAAAGCGGAAGCGTTTGACAATGTGGTTGATGTAGTTGAACTTCTTCTCGTTCCGACCGATCAAGTACCGAACGTACGATACCTCCGAGTTCTGCACACGTTCAGCTCGATGACGTCCTTCGAACTCTTGATCCAGCAAAGTGTTGAGGAAGTAGATGAGTTCCATCAGCACGATAGTGTGGTGACGGTGATGGTGAAGCGATTCGCGCAAGGCTTCGCCTAAGCACTACGAAGATATGACCGAAGGTGTAAACTATGGAGGGGGGCACTGCACATGGCTAACAATTGTTGGTGTGTGTTCTAGCGGTGCCCCCCACATATATATAGGTTGGAGGGGAGGAGAGGCAGCCAAGGCGACGCAATTCACCCCCCATCCTTCCTTATTAACCAAAGGGGAAAGGAAAGAGAGGGGGAGGGAAGGAAGGGGGAGGCCGAATCCACCCAGTTACGTTGTGACATTTGATAGCACACAAGGTATTCCTCCGGTGTCCAGGAGTTGCATAATCTCATAGTCAAAGGAATATGTATATGACATGAAGAAAGCAATAGCAATAAAACTTAACGATCAATATGCTAAGCTAACACATGGCTCTATGGTTCGGAAACTTAACCATCTTTGATTAATGAGCTAGTCTAGTAGAGGCTTACTAGGGACACGGTGTTTTGTCTATGTATCCACACATGTATCAAGTTTTCGGTTAATACAATTCTAGCATGAATAATAAATGTTTATCATGGTATAAGGAAATATAAAATAACAACTTTATTATTGCCTCTAGGGCATATTTCCTTCAGTCTCCCACTTGCACTAGAGTCAATAATCTAGTTCACATCGCCATGTGATTTAACACCAATAGTTCACATCTTTATGTGATTACCACCCATAGTTCACATCGCCATGTGACCAACACCCAAAGGGTTTACTAGAGTCAATAATCTAGTTCACATCGCCATGTGATTAATGCCCAAAGAGTACTAAGGTGTGATCATGTTTTGCTTGTGAGAGAGGTTTAGTCAACGGGTCTGCCACATTCAGATCTGTATGTATTTTGCAAATTTCTATGTCATCAATGCTCTGCATAGAGCTACTCTAGCTAATTGCTCCCACTTTCAATATGTATCTAGATTGAGACTCAGAGTCATCCGGACCAGTGTCAAAACTTGCATCGATGTAACCCTTTACGACGAACTTTTGTCACCTTCATAATTGATACGTCTCCGTCGTATCTACTTTTCCAAACACTTTTGCCCTTGTTTTGGACTCTAACTTGCATGATTTGAATGGAACTAACCCGAACTAATGCTGTTTTCAGCAGAATTGCCATGGTGTTATTTTTGTGCACAAATAAAAGTTCTTGGAATGACCTGAAAATCAACGGAGATTATTTTTGGAATATATAAAAAATACTGGAAGAAGAATCCATGTCAGGGGGCACACACCCTGTCCACGAGGGTGGGGGCGCGCCTACCCTCCTGGGCGCGCCCCCTGCCTCGTGGGCCCCCTGACGCTCCACCGACCTCAACTCCAACTCCATATATTCGTGTTAGGGGAGAAAAAAAATCAGAGAGAAAGTTTTACGATACAGAGCCGCCGCCAAGCCCAGAACTCTCTCGGGAGGACTGATCTGGAGTCCGTTCAGGGTTCAGGAGAGAGGAATCCGTCGCCATCGTCATCATCAACCTTCCTCCATCACCAATTCCATGATGCTCACCGCCGTGCGTGAGTAATTCCATCGTAGGCTCGCTAGACGGTGATGGGTTGGATGAGATTTATCATGTAATCGAGTTAGTTTTGTTAGTGTTTGATCCCTAGTATCCACTATGTTCTGAGATTGATGTTGCTATGACTTTGTTATGCTTAATGCTTGTCACTAGGGCCCAAGTGCCATGATTTCAGATCTGAACCTATTATGTTTTCATGAATATATGTGAGTTCTTGATCCTATCTTGCAAGTCTATAGTCACCTACTATGTGTTATGATCTGGCAACCCCGAAGTGACAATAATCGGGACCACTCCCAGTGATAACCGTAGTTTGAGTTCATGTATTCACTATGTGTTAATGCTTTGGTCCGGTACTCTATTAAAAGGAGGCCTTAATATCCCTTAGTATCCAATAGGACCCCGCTACCACGAGAGGGTAGGACAAAAGATGTCATGCAAGTTCTTTTCCATAAGCACATATGACTATATTTGGAATACATGCCTACATTACATTGATGAATTGGAGCTAGTTCGGTGTCACCCTATGTTATAACTGTTGCATGAATAATCACATCCGACATGATTCTCCATCTCCGATCCATTGCCTACGAGCTTTTCATATATTGTTCTTCGCTTATTTACTTTTCCGTTGCTATTGTTATAATCACTACAAAACCCAAAAATATTACTTTTGCTACCATTACCACTACTATCATATTACTTTGCTACTAAAATACCTTGCTGCAGATATTAAGTTTCTAGGTGTTGTTGAATTTACAACTCAGCAGCTAATACTTGAGAATATTATTTGGCTCCCTTGTGTCGGATCAATAAATTTGGGTTGAATACTCTACCCTCAAAAATGGTTGCGATCCCCTATACTAGTGGGTTATCAAGACCATTTTCTGGCGCCGTTGCCGGGGAGCATAGCTCTATTCTTTGAGTCACTTGGGATTTATATCTGTTGATCATTATGAAGAACTTGAAAGATCAAAGAACCAAGATTTTTCCCTCAACTACGAGGGGAGGTAAGGAACTGCCATCTAGCTCTGCACTTGATTCACCTTCTGTTTTGAGTAAACTTGCGATACGTACACATGCTATTGATTCCGATAGGTCGCATGTTATTGATGATGCCACTTCTGCTTTGCATGATGCTTATGATGCAACTACATATATGCTTGATACTACTGTACCACTTGGTGAATTTCTTGATGAACAACTTGCTAGGGCTAGAGAGAATGAAATTATTCAAACTGGTAATATAGATGAAAGTGATGATGAAGATTCTCCCCCTAGATATGAATTGCCTGTTGTGCCTGAGGGTTATGTTATGGATGAAGAAACTGCTAGAGACTTTCTTGCCCGCAATGATAGAAGTGATCTTAAGAAACTATTAGCTAAGCTGAAAGAAAAATCTCTGAATGCTAGAATGAAATATGATCCTGCTTATGCTACTTCACCTATCTTTATTACTGATAAGGATTATGATTTCTCAGTTGATCCTGATATAATTACTTTGGTTGAATCTGATCCTTTCTATGGCTATGAATCTGAAACTGTTGTGGCACATCTTACTAAATTAAATGATATAGCTACCCTGTTCACTAATGATGAGAAAACTCGCTACTATTATATCCTTAAATTATTTCTGTTCTCATTAAAGGGTCATGCTAAGATATGGTTTAATTCTCTTGATCATGGTTGTGTGCGTAGTCCCCAGGATATGATTTACTACTTCTCTGCTTAATATTTCCCCGCTCGTAAGAAACAAGCTGCTTTAAGGGAAATATATAATTTTGTGCAAATTGAAGAAGAGAGTCTCCCACAAGCTTGGGGAAGGCTTCTACAATTACTTAATGCTTTTCCTGATCATCCTCTCAAGAAAAATGAAATACTTGATATCTTTTATAATGGACTAACAGATGCTTCCAGAGACCACCTGGAGAGTTGTGCTGGTTGTGTTTTCAGGGAAAGAACAGTTGATCAAGCAGACATTCTATTGAATAATATGTTGACTACTGAAAATAATTAGACACTTCCCGAACCAACTCCTAAGCCCACTCTGAAGAAAAGGGGTCTTCTATTTCTCGGTCCTGAAGATATGCAAGAGGCAAAGAGATCAATGAAAGAAAAAGGTATAAAAGCTGAAGATGTTAAGAATTTACCTCCTGTTAAAGAAATACATGGTCTTAATTCATCACCTATTAAAGAAACACACGGTATCGATAACCCGACACAGGTAGTAAAGGTAAACTCTCTCTAAGATATGATAAAGCTGAAATCCCTCCTGCTAAGTTTGCTAGCCAATGTTTGGATGAATTTGATAACTTTATGGTTAAGCAAGAAGATTTTTAATGCTTATTTTGGTAGACAACTAAAACGCAATGCTTATATGATTGAACACTTGAGTGATTATATGGCTAGTGTTAAAGGTGAACTTAAACTTATTAGTAAACATGCTTCTATGGTTACCACTCAAGTAGAACAAGTTCTTAAAGCTCAGAATGATTTGCTCAATGAATTGAATAGTAAGAATAATGATAATGTTGTTAGAGTTATGACTAGAGGTGGTAAAATGACCCAGGAACCATTGTATCCTGAGGGCCATCCTAAGAGAATTGAGCAAGATTCTCATAGAGCTAACGTTGATGC
The DNA here is from genome assembly GCF_003073215.2 of Triticum urartu. Classification (NCBI taxonomy): domain Eukaryota; kingdom Viridiplantae; phylum Streptophyta; class Magnoliopsida; order Poales; family Poaceae; genus Triticum; species Triticum urartu. The sequence goes on from NC_053024.1 coordinate 100,043,247, forward strand.
ACCTAGTCCATCTAAGAGGAAGAAAAAGAAAAAATGATAGGACTTTGCATGCTTCTAGTGAACCTATTGTAGACACACCTGAGAATCCTAATGATATTTCTATCTCTGATGCTGAAACACAATCTGGTAATGAACATGAACCTAGTGATAATGTTAATGATGATGTTCATGTTGATGCTCAACCTATCAATATTAATGATGTAGAAATTGAACCTGTTGTTGATCTTGATAACCCAGAATCAAAGAATCAATGTTATGATAAGAGAGACTTTGTTGCTAGGAAGCACGGTAAATAAAGAGAACCATGGGTTCAGAAACCCATGCCTTTTCCTCCTAAACCATCCAAGAAAAAGGATGATGAGGATTTTGAGCGCTTTGCTGAAATGATTAGACCTATCTTTTTGCGTATGCCTTTGACCGATATGCTTAAAATGAATCCTTATGCTAAGTATATGAAGGATATTGTTACAAAAAAGATAAAGATACTGGAAGCTGAAATTTCCACCATCCTTGCTAATTATACCTTTAAGGGTGGAATACCAAAGAAACTTGGAGATCCAGGAGTACCAACTATACCATGCTCCATTAAAAGAAACTATGTTAAAATTGCTTTATGTGATCTTGGAGCCGGTGTTAGTGTTATGCCTCTCTCCTTATATCGTAGACTTGATTTGAATAAGTTGACACCTACTGAAATATCTTTGCAAATGGCTGATAAATAAACTGCTATACCTGTCGGTATTTGTGAGGATGTGCCTGTTGTGGTTGCAAACGTTACTCTTTTAACGGACTATGTTATTCTTGATATTCCCGAGGACGATAGTATGTCTATTATTCTTGGAAGACCCTTTTTGAATACTGCAGGGGCTGTTATTGATTGCAACAAAGGCAATGCCACTTTTCATGTTAATGGTAATGAGGATACGGTACACTTTCCAAGGAAACAACCTCAAGTCCACAGTATCAATTCTATTGGAAAAATTCCATCGATTACTATTGGAGGTTTTGAATTTCCTCTTCCTACTGTCACAAAGAGATATGATATTCTTATTGTTGGGGATGTGCATATCCCCGTTGAGGTAACCTAGTGTTATTCGAAATTTCTCCGGTTCCATGTTATTCGCAATGAGTTTGTTAACAAGACTTGATCAACCTTGTTAGTGGATTCCTTTTGATGAGCATGAGATGGATGAAGTTAGAAGGCACAACCTTCTGTACCCTCCTTTTACTTTGTGTTATTTATATTAAATAAAGCAAAAATAGTAATTTTTGTTAGTTTTTTGAATTATCCGTGCAATAAAAAAATACCTGGAAAATAAAAGTTCTCCAAATGCCCTAAAAATTTAATATGATTTTTTCTGGAATATTTGAGAATATCTGGCACTGAGAACACATCAGGGGGAGCCAGCACCTGGCCACGAGGGTCCAGGGCACGCCCCCCTGCCTCGTGGGCCCCTGGTGACTCCCCTCCACTTATTCCAGCCACCACACACTCCTTCTTCCTCCCAAAAAATCACCAACCAGCTCAAACCCGAGTTCTTGCTCATCTTGCGGCCATTTTCGATCTCCTTACTCAAAGCTCCATTCACAAAACTGCTTTGGGGGATTGTTCTTTGCTATGTGACTCCTCCAATGGTCCAATTAGTTTTTGTTCTAGTACTTTATTTATTGCAAATTTTTGATGCTTAGGTGACCCTGTTCTTGAGCTTGCATGTCAAATTTATGTGGTCAAAAGTAGTTTTAATGCATGATATGGCCTCTAGGCACTTGTAGGAGTAGTTGCTATCAATTATGTTGAGTTTGGCTCACTTTTATTTTAAGTTACTAAAAATTTCAGAAATTTTTCAGAGGAAGAAATATGTTTAGGAAAATGTACCAAGGCGGTTCTTCAAGGAAGCAAGGACCTAGGCCCGCAATGCGTGAGCTGGACGATGAACCACCGAGGGACGCTCAAGTGCGGCCTTGTGAATGGCCCTCAGAAGATTTCATGGTCCAAGCAAGAATCAAGGAGGAATTTGATGCATATGTGTGTAACACCGATCTTGAGAGCTTTGTGGCAGATAAGTGCCGTCAGTACCACTACCTCACTGATTCCTTTGTGAGAAGGTTTGAATTTTCATCATCACGCAATTCTCAAACTATCATGTTTGATCTTTATGATAAATCTTATACCATGGACTTAGAAGACTTTAACACTTCTTCTAAACTCCCACAGTGGGGTAATGTTAGTGAACCTCGCAAATCTGAATATAGAGACTTTCTTGCTAGTATAACTATGGGGGAATCTAGGGAAATCACGCAAGCTACCATAGGGAGCATTCATTTTCCTGCTATACATTATTTTGCTATATTTATAGGTAGATGCATAAATGGTAAGGATGAGGCATGTCACATGTGTGTGCCAGATCTTAGTGTTCTCAAGAGTGTTGTATTAGGAGATAGAACATATAACTTGGGGGGCATTGTTGCACATAGGTTGCATAATAACAAAATTAATGGAGATTTCTTTGGTGGAATTTATGCAACCCGTTTAGTTGATTTTCTTGAGATACCCATTCGTGGATATGATATTGAGTTGCCTCCTGCCTATTTAGATTTATGATGCTATGGTGCGTCATCAGTTTGTTGAGAGGGACAATCAGTCCCTCCGGTACCGACTAATCTTTGACAGACGACGCACCTATCACGTACGACCCTGGACAATCAGAGCTCCTGCTTTCTTTGACTTTCAAGCAAAAGGGAGATATGTTATAACCAGGGAGGAGGCGATCGAGTACGGGAGGAGGACGGAGGCAGCTCGCCTCCAAGCTGCAGCTCGTCAAGCAATAGCTGATGCATCTCAGTACGACCCCGGCTTCAACTTCGGATATCCACCAGGCCATCCATGGGCATAGACCAACTTAAGCCAAAAGCCTAAGCTTGGGGGAGTATGTATCTCTCACCGACATTACATTCATGTTCACACACTCATGCCAGTTGTCGGTGCTCATGCTTTTTCATTGTATCATCCATGCTAGTTTATTTTCATTTTCTCGTTTTCTTCTTGTGTGTTTGAAAAACCTTAAGAAAAACCAAAAAATTAGTTGTAGCTTTTAGCTAGTTTACTTTCCATGCCTGTAGTAGTAGTAATTAAAAAGAAACCCAAAAATATTTCTCGTTCTTCTTTTGCTTGTTGGGAGCTTTCCCGTGTAAATAGTTTTGTTTCTTTTCTTTGGGGGTCGAGAGGAGAATACCATAATGAAAATGTTGAGTGGCTCTTATATGCATTATTGTTGATCTAACAAAGAGCCCATATTACCTTGTATTCTCTCTTGAATTGAATGCTTGTAGATTCCAGCTTAGTCCAATGCACGTGCACTATTATTATTATCCACACTATTCGGTCGTGCAAGTGAAACGCAATAATGATGATTATATGATGAAATTATTGAGACAAGAAAAGCTGGTATGAACTTGACCTTTCTTGTTTTTGTAAATATGATTAATTCATCGTTCCTGATTTAGCCTATTATGAAAGAAACATATTTGCAATGATAATTAGAGATTGTAGTTGCGTATGCCATGCTTAATTAGCTAGGAGCTTATAATGGTTTACCTTGCGTGCCAACATGCTATTAAAATGGTTGTGATGTGGTATGATACGGTGGTATCCTCCTTTGAACGATTCGAGTGGCTTGACTTGGCACATGTTCACGCATGTAGTTGAAACCAAATCAACATAGCCTCTACGATATTTATGTTCATGGTGAATTATATCCTACTCATGCTTGCATTCGGTGTTGATTAATTTTAATGCATGTTCATGACTGTTGTCGCTCTCTAGTTGGTCGCTTCCCAGTCTTTTTCTAGCCTTCACTTGTACTAAGCGGGAATATTGCTTGTGCATCCAACTCCATAACCCCCAAAGTTGTTCCATATGAGTCCACCATACCTACCTATATACGGTATCTACATGCCGTTCCAAGTAAATTTGTATGTGCCAAACACTAAACCTTCAAATAAACATTCTGTTTTGTATGCTCGAATAGCTCATGTATCAACTAGGGCTGTCTGTATCCTCCATGCTAGGCGGGTTATTCTCAAGAGGAGTGGACTCCTCTCCTCACTCACGAGAAAATGGCTGGTCACTGGGATGCCCAGTTCCATGCTTTACGGAAATCAAATCAAAATAATTGCAAACAGAACTCCCCCAGGATTGTTGTTAGTTGGAGGCACCCGTTGTTTCAGGCAAGCCATGGATTGATGCTTGTTGGTGGTGGGGGAGTATAAACTTTACCATTCTGCTTGGGAACCGCCTATAATGTGTGTAGCATGGAAGATATCGAGATCTCTCGGTTGTTATGTTGACAATGAAAGTATACCGCTCAAAATATTATTCATATCTATTTCAAAACCGAGCTCTGGCACCTCTACAAATCCCTGATTCCCTCTACGAAGGGCTTATCTATTTACTTTTATGTTGAGCCATCATCCTCTTATTAAAAAGCACCAGTTGGAGAGCACCTCTGTCATTTGCATCCATTACTGTTAGTTTACATTGAGTATGACTGTGACTGGATCTCTTTTACCATGAATTACAATGTCTAGCTAGTCAGTCCTTGATCCTTAAAGGTGCCCTGCATTTATGTTTTGCGGTCTCAGAAAGGGCTAGCGAGATACCATCTAGTTATAGCATATCATGATTGTTTTGAGAAAGTGTTGTCATCCGAGATTTGTTATTATTGCTCGCTAGCTGATTATGCCATTGATATGAGTAAACATGAGACCTAAATGTTATTGTGAATATGGTTAGTTCATAATCTTTGCTGAAAACTTGAATGCTGGCTTTACATATTTACAACAACAAGAGCAAACAGAGTTTGTAAAAGTTTTGATTTATCACTTTCAGTTTATCAACTAAATTGCTTGAGGACAAGCAAAGGTTTAAGCTTGGGGGAGTTGATACGTCTCCATCGTATCTACTTTTCCAAACACTTTTGCCCTTGTTTTGGACTCTAACTTGCATGATTTGAATGGAACTAACCCGGACTAACGATGTTTTCAGCAGAATTGCCATGGTGTTATTTTTGTGCAGAAATAAAAGTTCTCGGAATGACCTGAAAATCAACGGAGATTACTTTTGGAATATATAAAAAATACTGGAAGAAGAATCCACGTCAGGGGCCCACACCCTGTCCACGAGGGTGGGGGCGCGCCCCCTGTTGGGTAACGCGGTAGTTTCAAAAAAAATCCTATGCACACGCAAGATCATGGTGATGCATAGCAACGAGAGGGGAGAGTGTTGTCCACGTACCCTCGTAGACCGAAAGCGGAAGCGTTAGCACAACGCGGTAGATGTAGTTGTACGTCTTCACGATCCGGCCGATCCAAGTACCGAACGCACGGCACCTCCGAGTTCAGCACACGTTCAGCTCGATGACGTCCCGCGAACTCCGATCCAGCAGAGCTTCACGGGAGAGTTCCGTCAGCACGACAGCGTGGTGACGGTGATGATGTTGCTACCGACGCAGGGCTTCGCCTAAGCACCGCTACGATATGACCGAGGTGGAATATGGTGGAGGAGGGCACCGCACACGGCTGGGAGAGATCAACTGATCAACTTGTGTGTCTATGGGGTGCCCCCTGCCCCTGTATATAAAGGAGTGGAGGAGGGGGAGGACCGGCCCTCTCTATGGGGAGATCAACTGATGTGCATTACCGAGTGGGCCCAGAGATACCTTTCCGACAATCGGAGTGACAAATCCTAATCTCGAAATACGCCAACCCAACAAGTACCTTCGAAGACACCTGTAGAGCACCTTTATAATCACCCAGTTACGTTGTGACGTTTGGTAGCACACAAAGTGTTCCTCCGGTAAACGGGAGTTGCATAATCTCATAGTCATAGGAACATGTATAAGTCATGAAGAAAGCAATAGCAATAAACTAAACGATCAAGTGCTATGCTAACGGAATGGGTCAAGTCAATCACATCATTCTCCTAATGATGTGATCCCGTTAATCAAATGACAACTCATGTCTATGGTTAGGAAACATAACCATCTTTGATCAACGAGCTAGTCAAGTAGAGGCATACTAGTGACACTCTGTTTGTCTATGTATTCACACATGTATTATGTTTCCGGTTAATACAATTCTAGCATGAATAATAAACATTTATCATGATATAAGGAAATAAATAATAACTTTATTATTGTCACACCCTAGCTAGTCCATGCATTAGAGTGTGCATCATGTTTATTTTTCATCAGAAACTTGAAATGGGGAAGGCAGAACCCCCAGCACCCCTCTTGAAATCAACTAGGGTTTACTAAAAATAATTTCAATGAACCTGAAATGCCCTTCTAAAATGTTCACCCTCTTTGCCTTGGGTTAGAACCTCTAGAAAAATAGGTGCACAATTTTCTAGGTCAACAAAAGGTCACTGGATTAAATCATATGTATGTTGCCTTTGGACATTTAAATGCTAATAAATATTTTAAATGTTCAAATAATTCTGGAATTAAGTCAGGGCTGTTAGGAATAATCCCAACAGAGCCCACAATTATTTTCAGGATTTTAGAAAAGTGCCTAGGTATTTTAAATAAATCCATAAAGCTACAGAAAAAAAATAGAAAAGAAAACAAAAAAACAGAAAAACTTACCTGGCGCCACCTACCAAGCCCACCTGCCGGCCCAGCCCAGCCACCCCGCCAGCGAGCAGCTTGGCTTGGCCAAGCAGGCAGGTGCTCGACGGCGAGCACCGCATGCGCGCCACGCAGCTGCCGCCGCCTCGCCGCTCCCCTCGTCGACCTGTCGATGTGGGACGAACTCCCTTGCATCCCCCGACCTCGCAGACACTGCACTTTCCCCCTGGTCCCTCTCCATCGCTCTTCCTCCGCCATGGCCGACGCTGCCGTGCTCGCGCCACCGTGAAACCGCGTCCACCGTCGTCCCTGTGTTGCCCCACCATGTCCATCCTCTCCGCCATCGTCGACTCCGTCGAGCAGCTGAGCCCCGAGCGCTCACACGCTCTGCAACGTCTTCTTCGACCTCATCTTCACTGAGCATCGCCGGAGATCCCTTTCGACGTCGCCGCCGCATCGACTCGTCCCCGACCGCGCCGTCTGCCTCTACGTGATCGCCGTGAGCTGCTGCACCTCCCCATCCTCCCCGTTCTTCTTCTCGTGCACCACAATGAGCACACAAACCTCACCCTCACGCGCCGCCGTGGAGCTCGTCGCCGACGTGTCTCCGGCCAAACACCGGCCACGCCACCTAGTCTAACTACTTCACTGCATCCCTAGGGGCACAACGCACCTCACCACACGCCTCGCCGTGCCCCGTAGCCTCGGGCTCACTTTCGCCCGACTCCGGCGACCGCAAGGCTCGTCGCCGGCGACGTTTCCGGCCACCCCAAGCCCAACCACCACCACCAAACGCCGTGGTTCGTTCCCAGCTACCCGTAGCTGCTCTCCGCGCATCAATTGGTGCCCTGTGGGCGATTTCCGCAGCGCGCCACCGCGCCTGGCCTCGCCGGCGGCTAAACGCCGGCAGGTTTTGACCCGCTGACCGGCGAGGTTGACCTGCTGACGTGGGTTGACCTCCCCCTCTCTCTCATCGACATGCGGGCCGCCGCCCGATAATTACTACAAATTAAAAATATAACAGCTTTATATTACAAGGTCTAGTCAAGGCGGTACACTCAAATCGGTATAGGGGTTATGTGTGAAAATATCAGAAGTCATAGTATACACAAGCGTCAGCGGAAGCAACAGAATGACATACGTTGGGGAGTCCCACTTGCCGCGCATAAGAAGTTAACAACGATTAAGGATGCCTTAAGAATAGGCATACGCAAACAAAGCAAACGTAGTTAGTGCACAGAGACACTGACTCAGTGACCCCAACCCGAGTTGCGAGGAGTAGGGACAACCTAGGCACTCTGGGCTGTCAGTGTGATGAACCTTGCGACGTCACCCGCTCTAAACTACTCCTGGTCTTCTTTGCGGGTACCTCGCGTTGCTCACGTAGAGACCACCCTCCGGGTAGTACTATTAGTCGGCAGTAATTGACGTTCGCTGTTGGGAGATGTTGATACTTATTCGCTAGAGGAGAACTTCAGAACCCATCACGGGTTCATTAACGTGTATCAAATCCACCTAAGAAACTAGGACACGCCATAGCTCCAAATGAGAAAAGAAGAAGTATATGAGAAATAAGAGATGGGAGTACACAAGGAGGATAGATAGCAATATGGACTCCATCCTGGAGTTGGAGTATTCATGCATGACAAAACAAGTTTACCTTGATTGATTTCTAACAGCTCAACTTACACAAGCATCATATCATACTAAAGTATGCAAAGTGGAGATAGCTCAAATTAGGAAAAGAGTGCTCTGATATGTACAGTGTGGAGCTAGAGAGCTAGATATTGAATGCTTGATTCAAATGGGTTCATACCCTTCCTATTTTAGCTTGGTCATTAGGCAGAATCGCAAAGGAAATCAGCAAAGGGATAGGACTCTGGCCTGAATGCTCGCAAGACACTGATGCATCATATGTTGAAGCATTATTCAAAAGAGCTCCTACGAGTCCATGTTGTCGTAGTCATATTTCGAGTAATACAGTGTATGTAGTATCTACGTGGGTCAATGTTATTAATTCTTAAGCCCAAGGCCATGGGTATAGTGAATAAGTTCACAATTACATGCTCAAGGAGAGTATCTCAGAGACCCGGATCCGGGCGTATATCCGTACCAACTCAGCTGCTGCCCTGCCGAGAAAGCAAGCCACGCCACTTGATCATTCTGAGTGGGACTACATATCTCAAGTACACGCATCGAATTCTCCTACGTTCTGTGACTATAGATTTGTTACCAGTGATGCACGCTAAAGACATATAACTCTGAAACGTCTGTGAACCCGATTCAAACTGTGTGTGTAGGACAGCGGCTATTAGTATGTATGAGAATACACTCCTTCCCTGACTGCGCGCTCTGCATAGACCTGTCATTGCCACACGATGCGGCACGCATGAACCCCATTAGTCATATCCAGACAGGCGTCTACGATTGAGTCGCCATTTGATATGTGACTGGCCTAAGCGACATTATGCAATGTTCTTTCTGTGCTGGTTCACTAGAGTTTGGAAGCATAGCCGTCTGGTGTCATCGTAGAGAGGGATTGACTAGAGCTGCAGTGAACGATCGAGTTGCAGTCTGATTAATGATCGTGTAAATGCGGTATTGAAGGGAAAAGCGCTAGTAGTGCGTAGTGACATGTTTTGGCGCACCAGGTCGAATGAGTCTGATGGTCACAATGTCAAGAGTAAACAGTGGTTGGTAGAGTCTTAAGCAAATTGAGGCCGTACCATAAGACTATGAGATCTGATGTAGTGGTGTGTCAGTGAGGGTCCCAGATGGAATCAGAGCAAGTTACTACAACCGTGTTCACAGCATCCAAGAGGGCCGCGTCGGGCCCCGGTGTGATAAACCAATGGACGGTCCTACCAGCTTGACAGTAATTATTATATTCAACGGCCTAGCATGCTCAGTCTACTGTTACAGTTAGCAGGGTTAAAGTTTAATGAAGCAAATTTTAATTAAGTAATCGCAATTGGGCTAACTGAATTAAAGAGTTTCGCGCAATAGTTTATTTCTTGAGTGTTTACTGTATGAATTTATCTGGGATGGCGGTCAGTCTTTTTAAAATTTTTAACCAGGGCGGTGCGGGCGCCTGCTGACTGGCAGTGGCACAGGGGTGCCAGAGCCGGAGGCGGGGTGTTATATGTTGGGTGGGTAGATAACGCGGAGGCCGCCAGGTGTGGCCGGCGGCGTAGTGACTGCCTGTGAGCTCCCGGCCGTTTGGCGGTAGGTCCTCGGCGCGGAAACCGTGTGTCACCATCGGATCGGCGGGCGCGAGGGGCGGCGGCCCCTGGGCAGAGGCGGGCGCCCGGGCGGGAGATATGGGTGGCAGAGAGAGGCGGTCTGGCGCGCCGCGCGGACTCCGCTGCGCGGGGATAGCATGGAGCTGAGCGGCCGCGGTGAAAGCGCCTGCGCACCCGGTAGCACGTCACTAGGTGTAAGTTATGGTTAGGCGCCGCGGGGTGGCGAGCCGAGTGGCTCAGGCGAGTGCGCACAGCCGAGCGGTGCGCGGCAGGCTGCGTGGGTGAGCGGCGCAGGGTGGCAGAAGAAAGAGGCGGGGCGACGTGCTCGCGCGCAGTCAGGCGAGGCAAGCGGCAGTTAGCGGCCCGCGCTACGAGCGCACCAGAGTGAGAAGGGGGATGGCGTGTCACCCGAGACGCGAGCAGTGCGCAGCAGGCGGCCGCGCGTCAGTGGGGAGCAGCAGGTATCAGCAGTACTTCGCGAGCGGGTGCGGCGTACATGAGCTACGCACATAGCCGGGCGTCCGCGGTAAAGGACTACTTGGTTGCCTATACAGTTCATAGACAAGTTAATGGATACTATTAAAAGACTCAAGATAAGTGTGAGTACCGAGGATGGCCCTCTCGTAGGATGACAAGGGAGGATCCCCGGTGGAGTATTGTGTTGGTGAGTAGTGGACTCGTGTGCGAAAACTATTTTACTGGTGGAGTTCCGTAGGATAGCTTAGCCAAGAGTCAAAGCTGGCTTGCTGCATCAACCCCACCGCCTTCTTGAGAATAAGCATGTATAGTAGGTTCTGATGTAAGACTTGATGAGTACCTTTGTACTCATGTTTGCTTATTTATTGTTTTCAGAAAACAACACTACCCCCTCCGATGGGTTTTATGTAGACCTTGACGTCGACGAGTGACTAGCCACCCAGGTGGTGATCCTGGCCATGGAGGGCCCTATGTAGATAGACAGGCTTCGAGAAGCCTTCTTTCTTTCTAGAGTCTGTACTCAGACTAGTTGCTTCCGCATGTGCTTGTATGTTTGTATGACTTGAGTGTCGGGTCATGTGACCCCTATCTGTATGAACATGTTATGTATGGCTCTCTGGAGTCTTTAAATAAAGTACTTGAGTTGTAGAGTTTTGTTGTGATGCCATGTTGTATGCACTCATATCGGGCATATTGTGTGTATGATTGAAATGCTTGGTATGAGTGGGATCCGATAATCTAGTTGTTTATCCTTGGCAGCCTTTCTTATGGGGAAATGTAGTCTAGTGTTCCTCGAGCCATAGTAGTCCGCTACAGCCCGGTTCACCGAAGTCCTGCTAGCCTAGCACTACTGTTCAGGACACTTGACTGGCCGGCATGTGTTTCACTTCGTCCCTATGTCTGTCCCTTCGGGGAAATGTCACACGGTGACTTCCGGAGTCCTGCCTAGCCTGCTATAGCCCAGGGTTCCTCGGAGTCCTGTTAGCCCAGTGCTACAGCCCAGAATCACTCGTTGATGACCGACATGTTCGATGTGATTCATGTATGCCTGTCTCCATAGGTCTGTGCCGCTTTGGGTTCATGACTAGCCATGTCGGCCCGGGTTCTCTGTCATATGGATGCTAGCGACACTATCATATACGTGAGCCAAAAGGCGCAAACGGTTCCGGGCCATGGTAAGGCGACACCCGTGGGATACCGTGCGTGAGGCCGCAAAGTGATATGAGGTGTTACCGGCTAGATCGATGTGACTTGGAATCGGGGTCCTGACAGCGTTGGCATCAGAGCCGGACTGCCTGTAGGTTCGTTGAGCCAAACTGGTCGATGTCGAGTCTAGAAATGCTCTAGTTATATGTAGGGGAATTGATTGTGGGAGGGAACGTAAGGTTCTTTTACTCCTTTACCTATGCCTCTGATCTGAGTCATTCTCTCCTCATTCAACGTGGGTTAAGGACTAGGCTCTCTTCCTCTATCAGGTTCACGTGTTACTAATCCGTAGTAGCTTATAGGATTGTTGTTACAAGTCCCAGTTCAGTTTCTACTATTCTTAGTATGTTGCTAATTGAATCAGAACCTTGATATGATGTTGTTGAGTGGTATTGTGAACTGTTGTGGATGTCTCAAATCTTTTTCTGAGCATTTACAGCCGTTATGCTGTCCAATTTTCCCTAGAAATTCTAATGTCTTTGCATTGTGGTTGTGCTTTCAGATGGCCAACCGTCCTCAAAACCAAGTGGTTTGCCTGACCAGGTGCCACGACGTGCCCGGTCATACTGCTATGTTAGTCCGGGTCATGATCGAGATAGGTTACCGTTGGTATCCCGAATACACTGTCGAAGAGTAGTTCCGCGACTTTAACCAAAGCCAGTATTTCTGCATCGTCAGGATATTTCCTTCTTATCCTGGATCTACCGAGCCCCTTCACTGTTCCTATGGACTCGGGGTTACCGTTGAGATGGCTGTGCAAGATGCTGCCTATTCCATGATGACCATCATGCGAGTCCGGACTAGCCTGCTTCGGAACACCGACTTCCGTTACATGCCAGCTTCACTTCCGGGAGCGCAAGGGTATCTTCAGGCCATCTATGCTGACTCCACTCAGGAGGACTCATTAACTCGTACCACTGCCGAGATGCTCAAAGATAAGGACCGAGAGAATCGGGCCTTGAGGTTGGAGCTTTTCAATACCCATGCTGATCATTGGGCCACATTGACTCGGTTTGCACCTGCGGTGCAAGCTGGATGTATGGATACAAGGGATCTGTATCCTGTGAGATTAGCTCTGCCAGACATGGTGGATTGGCGTGATGTGGGAGGCATCATCCCACCCCGTGGTCCCCGCAGGCCACCGTTTGTTGGTCCAAGACCTCATCCTAGCCCCTATGGTCCACAGGCTCCTCAGGACCGTCTGTTTCCGGATTGTCACGTTGAACTTCTAGGCTACGGAGGTGATTTCTATGAGGACTACTACGGAGCTGTCTGAGTTAGTAGTAATACCACTAGTATTGTAGTAGTTGTATCTCCACTGTCCTGCGTGACTTGTGGAATATGACTTGGCGTGTAATCGATTCCGGAGGTGTAGACAAATAATGTATAGGAGCTTGGAATGCCTCCGATGAGATGTAACGTCTTTCATCATAGTTGTATTGTAGCCTGGGCTTGTACTAAACTATGTATGATGTGTATGACCGTTGGTGTATATATGGCAGTTTTATATTACCATGACATACAGATGAACATCTCTGCATTCCGTGTTATCCATTACATTCTGCACTTCCTTGCTAAGTTTGAGCCATCCTTGTCTAAACCGTTGTCTTGTTTTCTCCTAGGATGGTCAACACCCGCGGCAACCCTGCTGTCCCGAAGCAGGGGTAAGCCAGTGCAGCTAGAGGTGAAAATCTGCCTCACCCGCCTTCTCTGCCGAAGTGATGCTAGAGGCGGAAAGAAACAAGCGTGAGACTAACCGCCTGCTGGAACGGATTGAGCAGAACACTGCATGCCACCCGCGAAATGACTTGGTGTCAATCAATGACTTTATCAAGCTATACCCACCAAAGTTCAACCATTCCGTCGAGCCCCTCGACGCGGATGAATGGCTTCGCAGCATCACCCACAAGCTACGTTCTGCCAACGTAGCCGAAGCCGACAAGGTTACTTATGCTACCTATCACCTCGAAGGCCCTGCTAGCCTTTGGTGGGAAAACTTCGAAGCTATGCGCCCGGTCGGTCAAATCACTACTTGGGCTGAATTCAGTGAGGCTTTCCGTGAGCATCACATTCCGGAAGGTCTCATGGATCGCAAGAGGGAGGAGTTCTGCAACTTCACCCAAGGAAGACTGACTGTGGATGCTTACAGTCGTGAATTTGGGAATCTGGCACGTTATGCTCCTGAAGAGGTATCTACTGACGCTAAGAAGCAGGCAAGGTTCCGCAAGGGACTTAGCCCTGAGCTTCGCCGCGATCTCCGTCTGCACGAGTGCACATCCTTTCAGAAGTTGGTCAATAAAGCCATCATTGTTGAGACAGGCCAGACTGATTATGACGCTTCACGCAAGCACTCCCGTGATTTTGGCTCTTCATCCGGCTCTGGGGCTCAGAAGCGCCGGGTGTGGATTCCAAGCACGGCACTGCCACCCAGGTTCATTCCGAGGCCATCCTTTGAGGCGCCTCGTCCCAACCAACAATTTGCACTGCCCAAGCCCTATGGTGGCCCCGCTGCTAATGCTGCTCCATGCCCCAATGTGGTGACATGCTTCAAGTGTAGAGAGCCGGGTCACTATAGCCGAGAGTGTCCCCAGAACAACAACCCTAATCAAACTGGAAAGTCCGTTGGCCGTGGTAAGCTAGCGGGGAAGACTTTCTACACCAAGCCGGCCACCACTGCACGTGGCCATGTCAATTATGTTTCAGCCGAGGAGGCTCATGAGGATCCTAACGTCGTCCTTGGTACGCTCCTTGTTAACTGCCATCCGGCATCTGTTCTTTTTGATACTGGAGCATCTCATTCATTCATATCCGAGAACTATGCTCGATTGCATAAAACGACATTCTGCGACATGCCCACTTCCATGGTAATTCAAACTCCGGGTTCCAAATGGCAAACTTCTAGAGTAAGCCATGGGAACAAAATTCTTGTCGATAGACTTGTCTTCCTTGCATCCTTAATAGCTCTCGAGTCCTCCGACATAAATATCATCTTGGGTATGGACTGGATGTCAGCTCATTATGCTAAGATCGATTGTGCCACTAGAACCGTTCAACTTACCCACCCCTCGGGCAAGACAGTTAATGTCTTAACTCGAGTGGCCAAGTGCCAACTTTACTCCCTAAATGCCAACCCCCTTCCAGACCTTGAAGATGTTCCGGTAGTCCGAGACTTTCCGGATGTCTTTCCAGAAGAACTGCCAGGTGTTCCACCTAACAGGGATGTCGAGTTTGTGATAGACCTTGTTCCAGGAACCGTTCCAATTTCTAGAAGACCTTACAAGATGGCACCCCTAGAACTAGCCGAGCTTAAGAACCAACTCGATGAGTCCTTGAACAAGGGTTTCATCCGTCCTAGTTCCTCTCCTTGGGCTTGCCCCGTCCTCTTCGTTAAGAAGAAGGATGGAACGGATCGAATGGTTGTGGATTACCGACCTGTCAACTTGGTCACCATCAAGAACAAATATCCGCTTCCCAGGATCAACGATCTGTATGATCAGCTCGCTGGATCCTCAGTCTTCTCCAAGATGGATTTGAGGTTGGGTTACCATCAAATCAAAATCAGAAACGGGGACATTCCCAAAATGGCCTTTGTTACTCGTTATGGCCAATACGAGTACACCGTCATGTCCTTCGGTTTAACCAATGCCCCGGCTACCTTCTCTCGGTTAATGAACTCGGTCTTCAGGGAGTACTTGGATAAATTCGTCGTAGTATACCTCGATGACATACTCATCTACTCCAAGAATGAAGAGGAACATGCCGTACATCTAAGGCTGGTATTGATGAAACTTCGAGAGCATCGCCTTTATGCCAAATTCTCCAAGTGTGGATTTTGGTTGCCAGAAGTGACCTATCTAGGCCATGTAATCTCTGGTAAGGGTATTGCTATCAATCCCGAGCGAGTTCAAGCCGTCCTTGATTGGACTCCACCTGAGACGGTCAAGCAAGTTCGGAGCTTCCTTGGCTTAGCGAGCTATTGCCGCTGCTTCGTCGAAAATTTCTCCAAGGTTTCTAAACCTCTAACTGAACTCCTCAAGAAAGATAAAAAGTTCGAGTGGACTCCACAGTGCGAGATCAGTTTTCAAGAACTGAAAAGACGCCTGACATCTACCCCCATACTGGTACCACCAGACTTCTCCAAGGACTTTATTATCTATTGCGACGCCTCGCGACAAGGACTAGGTTGCATACTCATGCAAGATCGTCAGGTAATTGCCTATGCTTCACGGCAATTACACCCACATGAGGAAAATTATCCTACACATGATCTAGAGCTTGCAGCTGTAGTCCATGCACTTAAAACCTGGCGACATTACCTTCTCAGTAATCGTTGTGAGATCTTCACCGATCACCAAAGTTTGAAATATATCTTCACCCAACCAGATTTGAATCTCAGGCAACGACGTTGGGTCGAGTTGATCTCAGACTACGACTTAGGAATAACTTACACCCCGGGCAAAGCCAATGTCATGGCTGATGCGCTAAGCCGTAAGTCCTATTGTAACAACCTGATGTTACAACAAAGTCAACCACTTCTCCATGAGGAATTCCGTAAGCTAAACCTTCACATTGTTCCTCGAGGATTCCTATCCACCCTGGTGGCGGAACCTACCCTTACGGATCAGATCATCAAGGCACAGAAGGTAGATCCGGGAATCTCCCGTATTAAGAGAAACATTAAGAAAGGAGTTGCGAATTGTTTCTCCATTGATGATCAAGGTGTCGTATACTTTGGGAATCACCTAGTGGTTCCAAAGGCGCGAAACCTGAGGCGACTGATCCTTAAGGAAGCTCATGAATCCCCTCTCACCATTCATCCCGGTAGTACCAAAATGTATCAAGACCTACGCCAGAGGTTTTGGTGGACTAGGATGAAGAGAGAAATCGCTCAATACATTGCTAATTGCGACGTTTGTCGTCGTGTTAAAGCAGAGCATCAATGGCCTGCTGGCACCCTTCAACCTTTGGCTATTCCTGAATGGAAATGGGATAAAATCAGTATGGATTTCATCACTGGGTTTCCCAGGACCAAGAGAGGGAATAATGCCATCTTTGTTGTGATCGACCGACTTTCCAAAGTAGCCCACTTTCTACCTGTTCGTGAGAGTATCACTGCTAGCCAGCTAGCTGAGTTATACATCTCCCGAATAGTGTCTCTTCATGGTGTTCCATTGGAAATTAACTCAGACCGTGGGAGTCTCTTCACCTCTTGATTTAGGGGAAGTTTCCAAAATGCTATGGGAACTCGTCTCTCCTTTAGTACCGCCTTCCATCCCCAATCAAGTGGTCAAGTAGAGCGAGTCAATCAAATTCTGCAAGATATGCTCTGAGCTTCTGTTATCTCGTTCGGAATGAGTTGGGAGAAATGCCTTCCATTCGCGGAGTTTGATTATAACAATAGTTATCAAGCTAGCTTGGGCAAAGCTCCTTTCGAAGTTCTTTATGGACGAAAATGTCGAACGCCTCTTAACTGGTCAGAAACCGGGGAAAGACAACTCTTTGGCCCGGATATGATTCAGGAAGCAGAAGAGCAGGTTCACATTATTCGTGAGAAATTGAAAACAGCCCAATCTCGTCAAAAGAGTCAATATGATCGTAAACATAAGCCTATGACTTATGAAGTCAACGAGAAGGCTTACCTTCGGGTTACCCCGTTAAAGGGAACCCATCGTTTCGGTATCAAAGGCAAATTGGCTCCTCGTTACATTGGACCCTTTCACATTCTTGCTAAACGAGGAGAAGTTGCCTACCAATTGGAACTACCTCCGCATCTTTCCAGAGTTCACGATGTCTTCCACGTTTCACAACTCAGGCGTTGCTTCGCGGATCCTATCCGTGGAGTGGACCACGAAACGCTTGATCTACAAGATAACCTCTCTTATCAGGAATATCCCGTTCGTATCCTTGATCAAGCCGAGCGTACCACTCGACGTCATAATATCAAGTTTCTCAAGGTTCAATGGTCAGATCATTCCGAGGAAGAAGCCACTTGGGAAAGGGAGGATCGTCTTCGACTCGAGTACCCCACCTTCTTCCCAGAGGATCCTAAATCTCGGGACGAGATTCTTTTGAGTGGGGGTGAGTTGTCACACCCTAGCTAGTCGATGCATTAGAGTGTGCATCATGTTTATTTTTCATTAGAAACTTGAAATGGGGAAGGCAGAACCCCCAGCACCCCTCTTGAAATCAACTAGGGTTTACTAAAAATAATTTCAATGAACCTGAAATGCCCTTCTAAAATGTTCACCCTCTTTGCCTTGGGTTAGAACCTCTGGCAAAATAGGTGCACAATTTTCTAGGTCAACAAAAGGTCACTGGATTAAATCATATGTATGTTGCCTTTGGACATTTAAATGCTAATAAATATTTTAAATGTTCAAATAATTCTGGAATTAAGTCAGGGCTATTAGGAATAATCCCAACAGAGCCCACAATTATTTTCAGGATTTTAGAAAGTGCCTAGGTATTTTAAATAAAGCCCTAAAGCTACAGAAAAAAATAGAAAAGAAAACAAAAGAACAAAAAAACTTACCTGGCGCCACCTACCAGGCCCACCCGCCGGCCCAGCCCAGCCACCCCGCCAGCGAGCAGCATGGCTTGGCCAAGCAGGCAGGTGCTCGACGGCGAGCACCGCATGCGCGCCACGCAGCTGTCGCCGCCTCGCCGCTCCCCTCGTCCACCTGTCGACGTGGGACGAACTCCCTTGCATCCCCCGACCTCGCAGACACCGCACTTTCCCCCTGGTCCCTCTCCATCGCTCTTCCTCCGCCATGGCCGACGCTGCCGTGCTCGCGCCACCGTGAAACCGCGTCCACCGTCGTCCCCGTGTTGCACCACCATGTCCATCCTCTCCGCCATCGTCGACTCCGTCGAGCAGCTGAGCCCCGAGCGCTCACATGCTCTGCAACGTCTTCTTCAACCTCATCTTCACCGAGCATCGCCGGAGATCCCTTTCGACGTCGCTGCCGCATCGACTCGTCCCCGACCGCGCCGTCTGCCTCTACGTGATCGCCGTGAGCTGCTGCACCTCCCCATCCTCCCCGTTCTTCTTCTCGTGCACCACAATGAGCACATAAATCTCACCCTCACGCGCCGCCGTGGAGCTCGTCGCCGACGTGTCTCCGGCCAAACACCGGCCACGCCACCTAGTCTAACTACTTCACTGCATCCCTAGGGGCACAACGCACCTCACCACACGCCTCGCCGTGCCCCGTAGCCTCGGGCTCACTTTCGCCCGACTCCGGCGACCGCAAGGCTCATCGCCGGCGACGTTTCCGGCCACCCCGAGCCCAACCACCACCACCAAACGCCGCGGTTCATTCCCAGCTACCCGTAG
Source organism: Triticum urartu (assembly GCF_003073215.2). Taxonomy (NCBI): domain Eukaryota; kingdom Viridiplantae; phylum Streptophyta; class Magnoliopsida; order Poales; family Poaceae; genus Triticum; species Triticum urartu. The sequence continues at coordinate 100,062,134 of NC_053024.1, forward strand.
CTACTCTCCGCGCATCAATTGGTGCCCTGTGGGCGATTTCCGCAGCGCGCCACCGCGTCTGGCCTCGCCGGCGGCTAAATGCCGGCAGGTTTTGACCCGCTGACCGGCGAGGTTGACCTGCTGACGTGGGTTGACCTCCCCCCCTCTCTCTCACCGACATGCGGGCCCCGCCCGACTAATTACTCTGTTAGTGCTAACTAAATAGGTTAGTTAATTAGTATAGTCACTGACTAGTGGGCCCTGCCAGTCAATTAGGCTAACTAAACGTAGTTAGTGCACAGAGACACTGACCAGTGGACCCCACCAGTCAGGTTTGACCTGGACTGGCGCCTTTGACCTGCTGACGTCACCCTGACGCGTTGCTGACGCAGTAATTGATTTTCTGGATTTATTCTTATTCAGGAAACTCCAGAAAATAGTTCAAACTTCAAAAATTCATAGAAATTCAACCATAGCTCCAAATGAGATAAATTATATATGAAAAATTATCAGAAAAATTCAATCTATCCATCTGTAATGGTTTCATGCATGACAAAACAAGTTTACCTTGATGTTTAAGCAGAATAAGGAAATGCACTATAAATGCCATGTTCAATGAGCTAATATTTGAATCTTTGATTCAAATGGGTTCATCCCTTCCTATTTTAGCTTGCATTAGGCCAAGACACAATCATATTGCCATGTCATAGCATGCATCATATTGTTGCATATCGTCATGTGTTGATTGTGTTCCGATGTGTTCTTCGTGGTAGGTTCTGCCTCCGAGGATATTCACGAGTATCCAACTGAAGGGCAGTATCCCGTTACCACTCCATCAGGCAAGCAACCATTGATCATTCTGATACAACCCATGTTCTCGCTCCTGCTCTTGTTTACTGCATTAAGACATCGCGATTCAAACTGCTGTGTGCTACGGTAGTTGAACCCTTATCCTCTGCATGACCTGTCATTGCCACAGTAACTAGATGAAACCCACTAGCATGTGTAGGAGTTGATTGAGCCATGTATGTGATTCCTACCTTGCTATGCCTGCTATGCTTAGAGTTGAGTTAGGTCTGGTTCATCTGGGTGATGAGCTAGAGTGAAATGCTTATGTCGGTAATATGAGGGATGTATTGAACATGTTTTGGTAAAGGTATCGATGAGAGGCCATGTAGGAGTACATGGTGGGTTGTTTCATTGAGGCCGTCCATAAGAACTGAGATCTGTATGTGTGATTTAAGATGCAGTTACTACCGTACATTGGGCCCGAAACCAATGGACCCTCTCGGCTTCTTAATCACCCTAGCACTCTGTCCAGGAGTTGCAATTAGTTTCTGGTGTTTGTAGGTTATGTGTTGGCGGCCGTGCGTAGCGCTGACCCTAGGGGTGGGCTATGTTGCGGTAGATACACCGTGGCACGGTGTACCGAGTCACCCGTTTGGTGTCTCGGGAACCCTGTTCACATCGTTCGGGGCCGTATGTGGAAACCTCGGCCGGACTCCCTGCGGATGGAACCTGGATAGGCGATAAACCTGGACTAGAGACTTAAGTGTTTAGGTAGGCCGTGGCCGACACCCTCGCTGGGCTTCCGCTTGAAGGTTGCCGAGTACATGTCGTGTAAACGGCGGTAAGTGGTGAAAGCGTGTATGACGAAGTACACCCCTGCAGGGTATAAACTATTCGAATAGCCGCGTCCGCGGTAAAGGACTACTTGGTTGCCTATACAGTTCATAGACAAGTTAATGGATACTATTAAAAGACTCAAGATAAGTGTGAGTACCGAGGATGGCCCTCTCGTAGGATGACAAGGGAGGATCCCCGGTGGAGTATTGTGTTGGTGAGTAGTGGACTCGTGTGCGAAAACTATTTTACTGGTGGAGTTCCGTAGGATAGCTTAGCCAAGAGTCAAAGCTGGCTTGCTGCATCAACCCCACCGCCTTCTTGAGAATAAGCATGTATAGTAGGTTCTGATGTAAGACTTGATGAGTACCTTTGTACTCATGTTTGCTTATTTATTGTTTTCAGACGACAACACTGCCCCCTCCGATGGGTTTTATGTAGACCTTGACGTCGACGAGTGACTAGCCACCCAGGTGGTGATCCTGGCCATGGAGGGCCTTATGTAGATAGACAGGCTTCGAGAAGCCTTCTTTCTTTCTAGAGTCTGTACTCAGACTAGTTGCTTCCGCATGTGCTTGTATGTTTGTATGACTTGAGTGTCGGGTCATGTGACCCCTATCTGTATGAACATGTTATGTATGGCTCTCTGGAGTCTTTAAATAAAGTACTTGAGTTGTAGAGTTTTGTTGTGATGCCATGTTGTATGCACTCATATCGGGCATATTGTGTGTATGATTGAAATGCTTGGTATGAGTGGGATCCGATAATCTAGTTGTTTATCCTTGGCAGCCTTTCTTATGGGGAAATGTAGTCTAGTGTTCCTCGAGCCATAGTAGTCCGCTACAGCCCGGTTCACCGAAGTCCTGCTAGCCTAGCACTACTGTTCAGGACACTTGACTGGCCGGCATGTGTTTCACTTCGTCCCTATGTCTGTCCCTTCGGGGAAATGTCAACTTCCGGAGTCCTGCCTAGCCTGCTACAGCCCGGGGTTCCCCGGAGTCCTGTTAGCCCAGTGCTATAGCCCGGAATCACTCGTTGATGACCGACATGTTCGATGTGATTCATGTATGCCTGTCTCCATAGGTCTGTGCCGCTTTGGGTTCACGACTAGCCATGTCGGCCCGGGTTCTCTGTCATATGGATGCTAGCGACACTATCATATACGTGAGCCAAAAGGCGCAAACGGTCCCGGGCCATGGTAAGGCGACACCCGTGGGATACCGTGCGTGAGGCCGCAAAGTGATATGAGGTGTTACCGGCTATATCGATGTGACTTGGAATCGGGGTCCTGACAATTATTGCCTCTAGGGCATATTTCCTTCAGTCTCCCACTTGCACTAGAGTCAATAATCTAGTTCACATCGCCATGTGATTTAACACCAATAGTTCACATCGCCATGTGATTTAACACCAATAGTTCACATCACCATGTGATTAACACCCATAGTTCACATCGTCATGTGACCAACACCCAAAGGGTTTACTAGAGTCAATAATCTAGTTCACATCGATATGTGATTAACACCTAAAGAGTACTAATGTGTGATCATGTTTTGCTTGTGAGAGAAGTTTAGTCAACGGGTCTGCCACATTTAGATCCGTAAGTATTTTGCAAATTTCTATGTCAACAATGCTCTGCACGGAGCTATTCTAGCTAATTGCTCCCACTTTCAATATGTATCCAGATTGAGATTTAGAGTCATCTGGACCAGTGTCAAAATTTTCATCGACGTAACCCTTTACGACGAACCTTTTTGTCACCTCCATAATCGACAAACATATCCTTATTCCACTAAGGATAATTTGACCGTTGTCCAGTGATCTACTCCTAGATCACTATTGTACTCCCTTGCCAAAAACAGTGTAGGGTATACAATAGATCTGGTACACAGCATGGCATATTTTATAGAACCTATGGCCAAGGCATAGGGAATGACTTTCATTCTCTCTCTATCTTCTGCCGTGGTCGGGTTTTGAGTCTTACTCAACTTCACACCTTGTAACACAGGCAAGAACTCTTTCTTTGACTGTTCCATTTTGAACTACTTCAAAATCTTGTCAAGGTATGTACTCATTGAAAAACTTATCAAGTGTCTTGATCTATCTCTATAGATCTTGATGCTCAATATGTAAGCAACTTCACCGAGGTCTTTCTTTGAAAAACTCCTTTCAAACATTCCTTTATGCTTTGCAGAATAATTCTACATTATCTTCGATCAACAATATGTCATTCACATATACTTATCAGAAATGCTATAGTGCTCCCACTCACTTTCTTGTAAATACAGACTTCACCGCAAGTCTGTATAAAACTATATGCTTTGATCAACTTATCAAAGCATATATTCCAACTCCGAGATGCTTGCACCAGTCCATAGATGGATCGCTGGAGCTTGCATATTTTGTTAGTACCTTTAGGATTGACAAAACCTTCTGGTTGCATCATATACAACTCTTCTTTAATAAATCCATTAAAGAATGCAGTTTTGTTTATCCATTTGCCAGATTTCATAAAATGCGGCAATTTCTAACATGATTCGGACAAACTTAAGCATAGATACGAGTGAGAAACTCTCATCGTAGTCAACACCTTGAACTTGTCGAAAACCTTTTTGCGACAATTCTAGCTTTGTAGATAGTAAGACTACTATCAGCGTCCGTCTTCCTCTTGAAGATCCATTTAATCTCAATGGCTCGCCGGTCAATGGGAAAGTCAATCAAATTCCATACTTTGTTCTCATACATGGATCTCATCTCAGATTTCATGGCCTCAGGCCATTTCGCGGAATCTGGGCTCGTCATTGCTTCCTCATAGTTCGTAGGCTCATCATGGTCAAGTAACATGACCTCCAGAACAGGATTACCGTACCACTCTGGTGCGGATCTCACTCTGGTTTACCTACGAGGTTCGGTAGCAACTTGATCTGAAGTTACATGATCATCATCATTAGCTTCCTCACTAATTGGTGTAGTAATCATAGGAACATATTTCTGTGATGAAGAACTTTCCAATAAGGGAGAAGGTACAGATACCTCATCAAGTTCTACTTTCCTCCCACTCACTTCTTTCGAGAGAAACTCCTTCTCTACAAAGGATCCATTCTCCGCAACGAATATCTTGCCTTCGGATCTGTGATAGAAGGTGTACCCAACATTTTCTTTTTGGGTATCCTATGAAGACGCACTTCTCCGATTTGGGTTTGAGCTTATCAGGTTGAAACTTTTCCACATAAGCATTGCAACCTCAAACATTAAGAAACGACAACTTTGGTTTCTTGCCAAACCACAGTTCATACGGTGTCGTCTCAACGGATTTAGATGGTTCCCTATTGAACGTGAATGTAGCTGTCTCTAATGCATAACCTCAAAAGTATAGTGGTTAATCGGTAAGAAACATCATAGATTGCACTATATCCAATAATAGTACGGTTATGACGTTCGGACACACCATTATGCTATGGTGTTCCACGTGGCACGATTTTGTGAAACTATTCCACATTGTTTTAATTGAAGACCAAACTCGTAACTCAAATATTTGTCTCTGCGATCAGATCGTAGAAACTTTATTTTCTTGTCACGATGATTTTCCACTTCACTCTGAAGTTGTTTGAACTTTTCATATCTTTCATACTTATGTTTCATCAAGTAGATATACCCATATCTGCTCAAATCATCTGTGAAGGTCAGAAAATAATGATACCCGCCGCAAGCCTCAACATTCATCGGACTGCATACATCAGTATGTATTATTTCCAATAAGTCAGTTGCTTGCTCCATTGTTCCGGAGAACGGAGTCTTAGTCATCTTGCCCATGAGGCACGGTTCGCAAGCATCAACTGATTCATAATCAAGTGATTCCAAAAGCCCATCAGCATGGATTTTCTTCATGCGCTTTACACCAATATGACCTAAACGGCGGTGCCACAAATAAGTTGCACTATCATTATTAACTTTGCATCTTTTGGCTTCAATATTATGAGAATGTGTATCACCAAAATCGAGATCCAACAAACCATTTTCATTGGGTGTATGACCATAGAAGGTTTTATTCATGTAAACAGAACAATAGTTTATTCTCTTACTTAAATGAATAATCGTATTGCAATAAACATGATCAAATCATATTCATGCTCAACGCAAACACAAAATAACACTTATTTAGGTTCAACACTAATCCCGAAAGTATAGGGAGTGTGTGATGATGATCATATCAATCTTGGAACCACTTCCAACACACATCGTCACTTCACCCTTAACTAGTCTCTGTTCATTCTGCAACTCCCGTTTCGAGTTACTACTCTTAGCAACCGAACCAGTATCAAATACCAAGGGGTTGCTACGAACACTAGTAAAATACACATCAATAATCTGTATATCAAATATACCTTTGTTCACTTTGCCATCCTTCTTATCCGCCAAATACTTGGGGTAGTTCCGCTTCCAGTGACCAGTCCCTTTGCAGTAGAAGCACTTAGTCTCAGGATTAGGACCAGACTTGGGCTTCTTCACTTGAGCAGCAACTTGGTTGTCGTTCTTCTTGAAGTTCCCTTTCTTTCCCTTTGCCCTTTTCTTGAAACTAGTGGTCTTGTTAATCATCAACACTTGATGCTCTTTCTTGATTTCTACCTTCATCGATTTCAACATCATGAAAAGCTCGGGAATCGTTTTCATAATCCCTTGCATACTATAGTTTATCACGAAGTTCTACTAACTTGGTGATGGTGACTATAGAATTCTGTCAATCACTATTTTATCTGGAAGATTAACTCCCACTTGATTCAAGCGATTGTAGTACCCAGACAATCTGAACACATGCTCACTGCTTGAGCTATTCTCCTCCATCTTTTAGCTATAGAACTTGTTAGAGACTTCATATCTCTCAACTCGGGTATTTGCTTGAAATATTAACTTCAACTCCTGGAACATCCATATGATCCATGATGTTCAAAACGTCTTTGAAGTCCTGATTCTAAGCTGTTAAGCATGGTGCACTAAACTATCAAGTAGTCATCATATTGAGCTAGCCAAACGTTCATGACGTCTGCATCTGCTCCTGCAATAGGTCTGTCACCTAGCGGTGCATTAAGGACATAATTCTTCTGTGCAGCAATGAGGATAAACCTCAGATCACGGATCCAATCTGCATCATTGCTACTAACATCTTTCAACATAGTTTTCTCTAGGAATATATAAAAAATTAAACGGGGAGCAATATTGCGAGCAATTGGTCTACAACATAGATATGCTAATACTACCAGGACTAAGTTCCTGATAAATTTAAGTTCAATTAATCATATTACTTAAGAACTCCCACTTAGATAGACATCCCTCTAATCATCTAAGTGATCACGTGATCCAAATCAACTAAACCATAACCGATCATCACGTGAAATGGAGTAGCTTTCAATGGTGAACATCATTGTGTTGATCATATCTACTATATGATTCACGCTCGACCTTTTGGTCTCAGTGTTCCGAGGCCATATCTGCATATGCTAGGCTCGTCAAGTTTAACATGAGTATTCTGCGTGTGCAAAACTGGCTTGCACCCATTGTAGATGGACGTAGAGCTTATCACACCCGATCATCACGTGGTGTCTGGGCACGACGAACTTTGGCAACGGTGCATACTCAGGGAGAACACTTTTATCTTGAAATTTAGTGAGAGATCATCTTATAATGCTACCATCAATCAAAGCAAGATAAGATGCATAAAAGATAAACATACATGCAATCAATATAAGTGATATGATATGGCCATCATCATCTTGTGCTTGTGATCTCCATCTCCGAAGAACCGTCATGATCACCATCGTCACCAGCGCGACACCTTGATCTCCATCGTAGCATCGTTGTCGTCTCGCCAATCTTATGCTTCTACGACTATCGCTACCGCTTAGTGATAAAGTAAAGCATTACAGGGCGATTGCATTGCATACAATAAAGCGACAACCATATGGCTCCTGCCAGTTGCCGATAACTCGGTTACAAAACATGATCTTTTCATACAATAAAATATAGCATCACGTTTTGATCATATCACATCACAACATGCCCTGCAAAAACAAGTTAGACGTCCTCTACTTTGTTGTTGCAAGTTTTACGTGGCTGCTACGGGCTTTAGCAAGAACCGTTCTTACCTACGCATCAAAAACCACAACGATAGTTTGTCAAGTTGGTGCTGTTTTAACCTTCGCAAGGACCGGGCGTAGCCACACTCGGTTCAACTAAAGTTGGAGAAACTGATACCCGCCAGCCACCTGTGTGCAAAGCACGTCGGTAGAACCAGTCTCGCGTAAGCGTACGCGTAATGTCGGTCCGGGCCGCTTCATCCAACAATACCGCCGAACCAAAGTATGACATGCTGGTAAGCAGTATGACTTGTATCGCCCACAACTCACTTGTGTTCTACTCGTGCATATAACATCAACACATAAAACCTGGCTCTGATGCCACTGTTGGGTAACGCAGTAATTCCAAAAAATTCCTACGCACACGCAAGATCATGGTGATGCATAGCAACGAGAGGGGAGAGTGTTGTCCACGTACCCTCATAGACTGAAAGCGGAAGCGTTAGCACAACGTGGTTGATGTAGTCATACGTCTTCACGATCCGACCGATCCAAGTACCGAACGCACGGCACCTCCGAGTTTAGCACACATTCAGCTCGATGACGTCCCGCGAACTCCGATCCAGCAGAGCTTCACGGGAGAGTTTCATCAGCATGACGGCATGGTGACGGTGATGATGTTGCTACCGACGCAGGGCTTCGCCTAAGCACCGCTACGATATGACCGAGGTAGAATATGGTGGAGGGGGGCACCGCACACGGCTGGGAGAGATCAACTGATCAACTTGTGTGTCTATGGGGTGCCCCCTACCCCTGTATATAAAGGAGTGGAGGAGGCGGAGGGCCGGCCCTCTCTATGGCGCGCCCTAGGGGAGTCCTACTCCCACCGGGAGTAGGATTCCCCCTTTCCTAGTATAACTAGGAGCCCTTCCAAGTAGTAGGAGTAGGAGGGAAGGAAAGGGAAGGGAAGAGGAGAAGGAAGGAAGGGGGGTGCCCCCCTCCCTAGTCCAATTCGGACCAGCCCATGGGGAGGGGTGCGGCCACCCTTTGAGGCCTTTCTCTCCTTTCCCGTATGGCCCATTAAGGCCCAATACGAATTCCCCTAACTCCCCGGTACTCCCGAAAATACCCGAATCACTCGGAACCTTTCCGATGTCCGAATATAGTCGTCCAATATATCAATCTTTACGTCTCGACCATTTCGAGACTCCTCGTCATGTCCCCGATCTCATCCGGGACTCCGAACTCCTTCGGTACATCAAAACACATAAACTCATATATAACTGTCATCGAACTTTAAGCGTGCGGACCCTACGGGTTCGAGAACTATGTAGACATGACCGAGACACGTCTCCGGTCAATAACCAATAGCGGAACCTGGATGCTCATATTGGCTCCTACATATTCTACGAAGATCTTTATCGGTCAAACCGCATAACAACATACGTTGTTCCCTTTGTCATCGGTATGTTACTTGCCCGAGATTCGATCGTTGGTATCTCAATACATAGTTCAATCTCGTTACCGGCAAGTCTCTTTACTCGTTCCGTAATACATCATCCCGCAACTAACTCATTAGTTGCAATGCTTGCAAGGCTTATAGTGATGTGCATTACCGAGTGGGCCCAGAGATACCTCTCCGACAATCGGAGTGACAAATCCTAATCTCGAAATACGCCAACCCAACAAGTACCTTTGGAGACACTTGTAGAGCACCTTTATAATCACCCAGTTACGTTGTGACGTTTGGTAGCACACAAAGTGTTCCTCCGGTAAACGGGAGTTGCATAATCTCATAGTCATAGGAACATGTATAAGTCATGAAGAAAGCAATAGCAATAAACTAAACGATCAAGTGCTATGCTAACGGAATGGGTCAAGTCAATCACATCATTCTCCTAATGATGTGATACCGTTAATCAAATGACAACTCATGTCTATGGTTAGGAAACATAACCATCTTTGATCAACGATCTAGTCAAGTAGAGGCATACTAGTGACACTCTGTTTGTCTATGTATTCACACATGTATTATGTTTCCGGTTAATACAATTCTATCATGAATAATAAACATTTATCATGATATAAGGAAATAAATAATAACTTTATTATTGCCTCTAGGGCATATTTCCTTCACCCCCTGCCTCGTGGGCCCCCTGACGCTCCACCGACCTCAACTCCAACTCCATATATTCGTGTTCGGGGAGAAAAAAATCAGAGAGAACGATTCATCGCGTTTTACGATACGGAGCCGCCGCCAAGCCCTAAACTCTCTCGGGAGGGCTGATTTGGAGTCTATTCGGGGCTCCGGAGAGGGGAATCCGTCGCTATCGTCGTCATCAACCTTCCTCCCTCACCAATTCCATGATGCTCACCGCCGTGCGTGAGTAATTCCATCGTAGGCTCACTGGACGGTGATGGGTTGGATGAGATTTATCATGTAATCGAGTTAGTTTTGTTAGGGTTTGATCCCTAGTATCCACTATGTTCTGAGATTGATGTTGCTATGACTTTGCTATGCTTAATGCTTGTCACTAGGGCCCGAGTGCCATGATTTCAGATCTGAACCTATTATGTTTTCATCAATATATGAGTGTTCTTGATCCTATCTTGCAAGTCTATAGTCACCTATTATGTGTTATGATCCGTTAACCCCGAAGTGACAATAATCGGGATACTTACCGGTGATGACCGTAGTTTGAGGAGTTCATGTATTCACTATGTGTTAATGCTTTCCGGTTCTCTATTAAAAGGAGGCCTTAATATCCCTTAGTTTCCATAAGGACCCCGCTGCCACGGGAGGGTAGGACAAAAGATGTTATGCAAATTCTTTTCCATAAGCACGTATGACTATATTTGGAATACATGCCTGCATTACATTGACGAACTGGAGCTAGTTCTGTGTCACCCTAAGTTATGACTGTTACATGATGAACCGCATCCGGCATAATTCTCCATCACCGATCCATTGCCTACGAGCTTTCCATATATTGTTCTTCGCTTATTTACTTTTCCGTTGCTATTGTTACAATCACTACAAAACCCAAAAATATTACTTTTGCTACCGTTACCACTACTATCATATTACTTTGCTACTAAAATACCTTGCTGCAGATATTAAGTTTCCCGGTGTGGTTGAATTGACAACTCAGCTGCTAATACTTGAGAATATTCTTTGGCTCCCCTTGTGTCGAATCAATAAATTTGGGTTGAATACTCTACCCTCGAAAACTGTTGCGATCCCTTATACTTGTGGGTTATCAATAATCGAGAAACTTTTCCTTAGTCCTATTTAGGTACCTAAGGATAATTTTGACTGTTGTCTAGTGATCTACTCCTGGATCACTATTGTACCCCCTTGCCAAACTCATGGCAAGGTACACAATAGGTTAGGTACACAGCATGGCATACTTTATAGAACCTATGGCTGAGGCATAGGAATGACTTTCATTCTCTCTCTATCTTCTGTTGTGGTCTGGTTTTGAGTCTTACTCAACTTCATACCTTGTAAAACAGACAAGAACCCTTTTTGACTGATCTATTTTTAACTTCTTCAAAAATTTACCAAGGTATATACTTAGTGAAAGTCCTATTAAGCATCTTGATCTATCTCTATAGATCTTGATGCCTAATGTATAAGCAGCTTCACCGAGGTCTTTAATTGAAAACCTTTTATTCAAGTATCCTTTTATGCTATACAGAAATTCTACATCATTTCCAATCAACAATATGTCATCCACATATAACATTAGAAATGACATAGAGCTCCCACACACTTTCTTGTAAATAGAGGCTTCTCCAAAACTCTGTATAAAACCATATGCTTTGATCACCTCATCAAAGCGCATATTCCAACTCCAAGATGCTTGCACTAGTCCATAGATGGATCACTAGAGCTTGCACACTTTGTTAGCACCTTTAGGATCAAAAAAATCTTCTGGTTGCATCATATACAACTCTTCCTTAAGAAAACCATTAAGGAATGCAATTTTGACATCCATTTGCCAGATTTCATAATTATAAAAGGCGGCAATTGCAAACATGATTCGGATGGACTTCAGCATTGCTACAAGTGAGAAAGTCTCATAGTAGTCAGCCCCTTGAACTTGTCGAAAAAACTTTTGTGACAAGTCGAGCTTTGTATATAGTGATATTACTATCAGCGTCTGTCTTCCTCTTGAAAATCCATTTATTCTCAATGGCTTGCCGATCATTCGGCAAATCCACCAAAGTCCACACTTTGTTCTCATACATGGATCCTATCTCAAATTTTATGGCCTCATGCCATTTATCGGAATCCGGGCTCATCATAACTTCTTCATAGTTCGTAGGTTCGCCATGGTTTAATAACATGAATTCCAGGACAGGATTACCGTACCAATCTGGTGTGGAACATGCTCTGTTCGACCAACGAGGTTCAATAGTAACTTGATTTGAAGTTTCATGACCATCATCATTAGCTTCCTCTCTAGTTGGTGTAGGCATCACGGGAACGGATTTCTCTGATGTGCTACTTTCCAAATTGAGAGAAGATACAATTACCTCATCAAGTTATACTTTCCCCCCACTCACTTCTTTCGAGAGAAACTCCTTCTCTAGAAAGGTTCCATTCTTGGCAACAAAGATCTTGCCTTTGGGTCTGTGGTAGAAGGTGTACCCAATAGTTTCCTTAGGGTATCCTATGAAGACGGACTTCTCTGATCTGGGTTCGAGCTTATCAGGCAGAAGCCTTTTGACATAAGTGTCACAACCCCAAACTTTAAGAAACGACAGCTTAGGTTTCTTGCCAAACCATAGTTTATACGATGTCATCTCAGCGGATTTAGATGGTGCCCTATTTAATGTGAATGCGGCTATCTCTAATGCATAACCCCAAAATGATAGTGGTAAATCGGTAAGAGACATCATAGATCGCACCATATCCAATAAAGTACAGTTACAATGCTCGGACACACCATTTCGCTGTGGTATTCCAGGTGGCATGAGTTGTGAAACAATTCCACATTGTTTTAAATGAAGGCCAAACTCGTAACTCAAATATTCATCTTCGCGGTCAGATTGTAGAAACTTTATTTTCTTGTTACGATAATTCTCCACTTCACTTTGAAATTCTTTGAACTTCTCAAATGTTTCAGACTTGTGTTTCATCAAGTAGATATACCCATACATACTCAAATCATCTGCGGAGGTCAAAAAATAACGATACCCGCTGTGTGATTCAACACTCATGGGACCACATACATCGGTATGTATTATTTCCAATAAGTCATTAGCTCGCTCCATTGTTCCGGAGAACAGAGTTTTAGTCATCTTGCCCATGAGGTATGGTTCGCAAGTATCGAATGATTCACAATCAAGTGATTCCAAAAGTCCATCTGCATGGAGTTTCTTCATGCGCTTTACACCAATATGACCTAAACGGCAGTGCTACAAGTATGTTGCACTATCATTATCAACTTTGCATCTTTTGGCATCAATATTATGAATATGTGTATCACTACGATTGAGATTCAATAAACCATTCATATTGGGTGTATGACCATAGAAGGTTTTATTCATGTAAACAGAATAACAATTATTCTCTAACTTAAATGAATAACCGTATTGCAATAAACATGATCTAATCATATTCATGCTCAACGCAAACACCAAATAACATTTATTTAGGTTCAACACTAATCCCAAAAGTAGAGGGAGTGTGTGATGATGATCATATCAACCTTGGAATCATTTCCAACACACAACGTCACCTCGCTTTTAACTAGTCTCTGTAACTCCTATTTCGAGTTACTAATTTTAGCAACCGAACCGGTATCAAATACCTAGGGGTTACTATGAATACTAGTAAAATACACATCAATAACATCTATGTCAAATATACCTTTGTTCACTTTGCCATACTTCTAATCCGCCAAGTATTTGGGGCAGTTCCACTTCCAGTGACCATTTCCTTTGCAGTAGAAGCACTTAGTTTCAGGCTTGGGTCCAGCTTTGAGCTTCTTCACGAGAGTGGCAACTTGCTTGCCATTCTTCTTGAAGTTCCCTTTCTTTCCATCACCCTTTTTCTTGAAACTAGTGGTCTTGTTAACCATCAATACTTGATGCTCTTTCTTGATTTCTACCTTCACCGATTTCAGCATCGCGAAGAGCTTGGGAATTGTTTTTGTCATCCCTTGCATATTATAGTCCATCACGAAGTTCTAGTAACTTGATGATAATGACTAGAGAACTCTGTCAATCACTATCTTATCTGGAAGATTAACTCCCACTTGATTCAAGTGATTGTAGTACCCAGACATTCTAAGCACATGCTCACTAGCTGAGCTATTCTCCTCCGTCTTGTAGGCATTGTACTTGTCAGAGGTCTCAAACCTCTCAACATGGGCGTGCGTCTGAAATACCAATTTCATCTCTTGGAACATATCATATGCTCCATGGCGTTCAAAACATTTTTGATGTCCCGGTTCTAAGCCGTAAAACATGGCACTCTAAACTATCAAGTAGTCATCATACCGAGCTTGTCAAACATTAATAACGCCTGCATCTGCTCCTGCAATTGGTTTGTCACATAGCAGTGCATCAAGGACATAATTCTTCTGTGCAGCAATGAGGATAATCCTTAGATCACGGACCCAGTCCGCATCATTGCTACTATCATCTTTCAACTTATTTTTCTCTAGGAACATATCAAAAAAAAATAGGAGCTATATAGCGAGCTATTGATCAACAACATAGATATGCAAAACTATCAAGACTAAGTTCATGATAAATTAAGTTCAATTAATCAAATTACTTAAGAAATCCCACTTAAATAGATATCCCTCAAGTCATCTAAGTGATACGTGATCCAAATCAACTAACCCATGTCCGATCATCACGTGAAATGGGGTAGTCATCAATGGTGAACATCTCTATGTTGATCATATCTACTATATGATTCACGTTCGATCTTTCGGTCTCTAGTGTTCCGAGGCCATGTCTGTACATGCCAGGCTCATCAAGTTTATCCCGAGTATTCTGCATGTGCAAAACTGTTTTGCACCCGTTGTATGTGAACGTAGAGTCTATCACACCCGATCATCACGTGGTGTCTCAACACGACGAACTGTCACAACGGTGCCTACTCGGGGAGAACACTTATACCTTGAAATTTTAGTTAAGGGATCATCTTATAATGCTACCACCGTAGTAAGCAAAATAAGATGCATAAAAGATAAACATCACATGCAATCAAAATATGTGACATGATATGGCCATCATCATCTTGTGCTTTTGATCTCCATCTCCAAAGCATCGTCATGATCTCCATCATCACTGGCTCGACACCTTGATCTCCATCGTAGCGTCATGGTCATCTCGCCAACTATTGCTTCTACAACTATCGCTAACGTACAGTGATAAAGTAAAGCAACTACATGGCGTTTGCATTTCATACAATAAAGAGACAACCATAAGGCTCCTGCCGGTTGCCAGTAACTTTTACAAAACATGATCATCTCATACAATAACGTATATCACATCATGTCTTGACCATATCACATCACAACATGCCCTGCAAAAACAAGTTAGACGTCCTCTACTTTGTTGTTGCAAGTTTTACGTGGGTGCTACGGGCTTCTAGCAAGAACCGTTCTTACCTACGTATCAAAACCACAACGGTGATTTATCAAGTTTGCTGTTTTAACCTTCAACAAGGACCGGACGCAGTCAAATTCGATTCAACTAAAGTAGGAGAAACAGACACCCGCCAGCCACCTTTATGCACAACTAGTTGCATGTCTGTCGCTGGAACCGTTCTCATGAACGTGGTCATATAAGGTTGGTCTGGGCCGCTTCATCCAACAATACCGCCGAATCAAAATAAGAAATTGGTGGTAAGCTGTATGATGATCACCGCCCACAACTCTTTGTGTTCTACTCGTGCATATCATCTACGCATAGACCTGGCTCATGATGGCACCGCTCGGAAACGTAGCATGCAATTTCAAAAAAATTCCTACGCTCACGCAAGATCTATCTAGGAGATGCATAGCAACAAGAGGGGGGAGTGTGTCTACGAACCCTCATAGACCGAAGAGGAAGCGTTTGACCAAGCAGTTGATGTAGGCGAACTTCTGCTCGTTCCGACCGATCAAGTACCGAACGTACGACACCTCCGAGTTCTGCACACGTTCAGCTCGATGATGTCCCTCGAACTCTTGATCCAGCAAAGTATCGAGGAAGTAGATGAGTTCCGTCAGCACGACGGTGTGTTGACAATGATGGTGAAGTGATCCGCATAGGGCTTCGCCTAAGCACTACGAAGATATGACCGGAGGCGTAAACTGTGGAGGGGGGCGCCGCACACGGCTAACAATTGTTGGTGTGTGTTCTAGCGGTGCCCCCCGCACATATATATAGGTTGGAGGGGAGGAGAGGCAGCCAAGGGGGCGCCCCAAGTAGGAGGAATCCTACTTGGGGTCCTCCCAAATTCAGCCCCCGTCGTTCCTTATTAACCGGAGGGGAAAGGAAAGAGAGGGGGTGGAAGGAAGGGGGAGGCCGAATCCTCCAATTTCCTTCTCCCTTCCCCTCTTTCCTTCTCCTCCTATTTTGGCCTATATGGGGGCGCACCGGCCCCTTGTGGGCTGGTTGGTATGTCCCTCTCTTGGCCCATAAGGGCATCTCCAGCCGCGCCCCCAACAGGGCCCCCCAGGCCACTTTTTCGGTGCCGGCGCCGAAAAAATGGCCCAGTCGCGCCCCCAGGACGTCGAAAATCACCGGTTCGGACCTTTTTTCCGCCCGGCGGTCACAGGCCGAACCCGGCGCGCTGGGGAGCAGTTGGGGGCTCCGGCACTAGGGAAAAGCACACCTGGCCCACACCGACAGGGGAAAAGTCAAGGTTTTCTTCCCCCGACTCGCCTCGCACCCCCCGCGCCCTCGGCCACCACTAGCTATATCCCGGCGACGGCCGCCGCCCTACTCTGCTAGATAGCTATTCTCCGCCGGAAAATAGCAGCACTTCGCCGCGGCAGCCCCTCCCACAGCAACTGGGCGTTTCCGGCCGCCGTTTCCGGCCGCGGAGGCGTGGTTTAACGGCGGGTACACGCCCACCGAGCGCAAGGTGTTCGGCGTTTTGCCTGCCTCGGCGATGGGCTCGGATGAGGAGGAAGAGCTCGCCACACTGCTGGAGGAGGAAGCCGCGGCCGACGTCTAGGAAGAAGAGAATCTCATGGTGCTCGCCGCCCTCGGCTAACTGCTGGCGAGCAATGAAAAGCCGCGGCGAGGTGGCTCGGCGCCGGGGCGGATGAAAGCAAAGAACCGTCATCGTCTCCAAGGCTACTGCATGCTCTACTCCGACTACTTCGCCGATGCTCCACTTCATGGCGAGAGAACATTTCGGCGCCGTTATCGGATGAGCCGAAAGCTCTTCCTCAGGATTGTGAATTCCATCCGGGAGTTCGACAACTACTTCAAGTGCAAGATGGATTGCACTAGCGCTCTTGGATTCACCTCCATCCAGAAGTGCATGACAGCGATGAGGATGCTTGCATATGGAGCTCCCAGTGATTCACTCGACGACTATGGGCGCATGGCCGAGTCCACCAGCATAGAGTGTTTCTACAAGTTCTGTCGGGCAGTGGTGGCAGTGTTTGGGCCACAATACTTGAGAACACCCAATGCTGAAGACACTGCTCAGATCCTAGCCCAGAATGCAGCAAGAGGATTTCCTGGGATGCTTGGAAGCATCGACTGCATGCATTGGAAATGGAAGAATTGCCCATTTGGTTGGTAGGGGATGTACAAAGGCGCCAAAGGCGGTTGCAGTGTGGTGCTTGAGGCGGTAGCCACACATGACCTTTGTATTTGGCACTCCTTCTTTGGTATGCGAGGAACTCACAATGACATCAACGTGCTGCAGTGCTCTCCTGTTTTTGCCAAGCTCGTTGAGGGCCATTCTCCTCCGGTGAACTTCGAGATCAATGGGCACCAATACAACAAGGGGTACTACCTAGCAGATGGCATCTATCCGAGATGGTCGACATTTGTGAAGACGATCTCAAACCCTGCGGCAGGAGGCAAGAACGCCTGGTTTGCGAAAGTTCAGGAGGCTTGCAGGAAGGATGTCGAGCGGGCATTTGGTGTGCTCCAATCTCGATTCGCTGTTGTTCGGTACCCCGCTCAGACCTGGTCCAAAGATCAAATGTGGGAGATTATGACTTGCTGTGTCATCTTGCACAACATGATCATCGAGAGCGAGCAAGAAGACCCAGTGTTTGACACTGAACCATACTACAGGCAGGGTCCTCTAGCCGAAGTTGATCACCAGCTACCGGCAACTTGGACTGCCTATCTCAGTATGCGTCAGGAGATCCGAGACCCACAGGTGCATCATCAACTGCAGAAAGATCTGATTGAGCACCTATGGAGGCTCAAGGGGGACGCCATGTGATGAAATACGAGTTTTTATTTGTTGAACTATATAATTTGTATTGAACTATTTGTTGTTGTACTATTTTGTTGAAGTATTTGATTTTTCTGTGATGAAATATGTGATAAGAAATAATTGTGTTGATAACTGAACACCGAGACACGGCGAAACCACGCCGAATATGGGCCTATTCTCGCCCATATGGGCCCTTTATTCGCCGAAATTGGGCTGCAAAGTGGGCCAATTTCGGCGCCTGGGGGCGAGCCGGGGGCGACGACTGGGCGCAAAACTGCCCCCAGCGCCGATTGTATCGCCGGCTCGCCCCCAGGGGGTGATTTTTATGCGTCCTGGGGGGCCAACGGCTGGAGATGCCCTAAGGCCCATATCTTTGCCGGGGGTGCCCGGAACCCCTTCCGGTGACCCGATATGTACCTGATACCCTCCGGAACACTTCCGGTGTCTGAATACTATCGTCCTATATATCAATCTTTACGTCTCGACCATTTTGACACTCCTCGTCATGTTCGTGATCTCATCCGGGACTCCGAACAACATTCGGTCACCAAATCACATAACTCATAAAATACAAAATCGTCATCGAACGTTAAGCGTGTGGGCCCTACTGGTTCGAGAACTATGTAGACATGACCGAGACACCTCTCCGGTCAATAACCAATAGCGGAACCTGGATTCTCATATTGGTTCCCACATATTCTACGAAGATCTTTATCGGTCATACCGTAATGACAACATACATTATTCCCTTTGTCATCGGTATGTTACTTGCCCGAGATTCGATCGTCAGTATCTTCATACCTAGTTCAATCTCGTTACTGACAAGTCTCTTTACTCATTTTGTAATACATCATCCCACAACTAACTCATTAGTCACATTGCTTGCATGGCTTCTTATGATGTGTATTACCGAGAGGGCCCAGAGATACCTCTCCGATACTCGGAGTGAAAAATCCTATCTCGATCTATGCCAACCCAACAAACACCTTCAGAGATACCTGTAGAGCATCTTTATAATCACCTAGTTACGTTGTGAGGTTTGATAGCACACAAGGTATTCCTCCGGTGTCCGAGAGTTGCATAATCTCATAGTCAAAGGAATATGTATATGACATGAAGAAAGCAATAGCAATAAAACTTAACGATCAATATGCTAAGCTAACGGATGGGTCTTGTCCATCACATCATTCTCCTAATGATGTGATCTCGTTCATCAAATGACAACATATGTCTATGGTTAGGAAACTTAACCATCTTTGATTAACGAGCTAGTTTAGTAGAGGCTTACTAGGGACACGGTGTTTTGTCTATGTATCTACACATGTATCAAGTTTCCGGTTAATACAATTCTAGCATGAATAATAAACATTTACCATGATATAAGGAAATATAAAATAACAACTTTATTATTGCCTCTAGGGCATATTTCCTTCACTTTTGGATTCGAGCATGTAAAAACTAAGCATAGTTGCCTCTTTTTGGTTGTGATCGGACATGCGATCTGGCGCTTGTGTGATCTGGCGCGCTGTGTGGATTGGGCTAAATTTGAATTTCAAATTGCCCTATACTGGCGGGCATATACAAGGTATCACTGAATGGCCGCCTCCCACATCCGTGTCCACGGATTGGTCCCCCTGCCCGCGGACGGATGCCAGAGGGAATTTGCAGGCTGCCGTTGGAGATGCCCTTATTGCACATTCAACTGACTCAGTGAAATATAAAAGGAAAAAGAAAAAAAATACCAACACGAATCTTTGCGTAAAATCGACGACATACTAGGACTTAGATCCGTAACACTTTGGGCACATCTAGATGTGCTTTAGTAAAGCTGAAAACTCGAACCAAATCCCCCTTGCCAACATGATACGTATATATGTGCACCATATGAGTACTATGTATCGATCGATGCTCGGGCAGGGACCATGCAAGCAAGAAATTTAAACGTTATTTTAAGAAAATTAAAACATAAATCAAAGAGAAAATGAGATCCATGAATACTAGCACCCAGAACATATTTTCATAGAATGAGCCCATCCAGGTGAAATCACGGAAATTAACTCTCGACGGGAGTCAAACCCCGGTCTGCAAGGACGATGCACCACTGTGTCTTGTCACTGGGCTATTGCCCAGCTCTCATGGGCTATTGCAAGCAAGAAATATGGCGATGACATGCATGCATAGTGCATTGGATAGCTAGCTTTTTTTTAGGGCTACTAGCTAGCTAGGCGGGCATCGATGCATGGATGGATCAAGCGAGCGGGGAGGTGAAAATTCTCTGACCACGGGACAGGATCGCCTTGGGATCATACTTCCTCTTCCGATCCACGAATCTGGCCCACTTGGCTAGACCAAAGTGCTTCTTCTCCCACCCGTCCTGGTCGGCGTAGTACGGCAGGTACTGCACGCACGGTATCCCGGTCTCCTCGCAGAATCGTAAGATCTCCTCGTTCTGCTCCTCCAGGCGCCTCAGCAGCTGGCGGCCACCGTCCGTCGACGCCGGCACCGACGACCGCAGGATCCCCACGGTGTAGAACACCTCCTCCTCCTCCGGGAGCACCGCGGACGTGTCGGCGTCCCACCTGTTCCGGTTCATGGGGTAGACGAGGACGGGTCCCATGGCGCCGGTGGTGCTGTCACGGCGGAGGATGCCGTGGAAGACGCCGGCGGCGAAGTCGAGGACGCGGGAGCGCGGGAGGAAGAGGTTGAGCCAGGGATGCGGCACGTCCCAGAGGCCGGAGGCGCGGAGCTTGAGCTCGCCGTCGCGCACCCGGTCAAGGAACCCCGCGTACGACACGTCCTGCACGAACGCGAACCCGCGCGCGTACCGCAGCTCCCCCAGCAGCACATTCAGCCTCTGCACGCATGCATTCACCCACAGAGCATGCAATTCTGTCAGTACATGCATGCATTGATTAATAAATTTTCCGCAGTTAAAATTTGTATGCAGGTATGCAAGACTTGGACGTGTCAAAGTTGACATATACATGCAGAGTTTTACATTGGCCTTTACCGGCTGAAAATTGTACATGCATGTATGGACTGTGAGTTCTTTCAGTGATCTCTACTCATCTACTGGTTGTTTTTCACAAGAAATCAGGGCAAAGATTTGTAGGACCAGACCGTACAAATTTAACAAAAGCAGATCCCGAGCGAGCTACTTTGCTGACAAGTGGCTGGCTGTGTGACGTGTATACGGATGGAACTAGAACAGCATGTAGGGCAGGCAAGATCGTAGGGTTTGGCCGCTTGCATGTGCAATGCATGCACGGCCCCCGTTCATGCCTTTAGATCTCGTTCGCACAGTGCCACTGCCTGTACAATGCAGTGGCTAGAAGAAAGTGCATGGCCTAGCTAGCTCTTGAGTCTTGATTGATGCATGGATGAAGTAATTCTGGCAAAAGCCTACTTGCTAGTTTTGAAGTAATTCTGGCAAAGTATATAAGTACGTGACGAGACCGCCCATAATAATTGATTTATTCGTGCACACCCTAGTCCCTACTAGCTAGTCACCCACCACAAAAGTGAAGTCATCTATTTCCCTTTACCTTCTTCTATCGTGGATGCTAGCTTTCACAAATATCGTAGAAGAAATTTCACCTTATTACATGATTAGTTTAGTCTAGGTATGCTTTTAGCAAAACTGATTAGTTTGTCTGTTTTATTACTTTATTGTATAATATAGGTCACTCCACCCCAATTCTTTTGTAAAGGCCAAATATGTGAGAGGGCAAATTGCCATAGATTTGGTCAAAGTCGTAGTTGAGACTTTAAGTCTTGATCCAACAAAAATGGGCAAATGTAGATTGTACACATTCTAGATTTAAGGTGTACAAATTTTTATAGCAAACCAATATTATATACTTCCTCCGTTTCTAAATATAAGTATTTTTAGAGGTTTCGATATGAACTTAATACGGATGTAAATAGACACATTTTAGAGTGTATTTATTCATTTTGCTCCGTATGTAGTTCATATTAAAATCTGTAAAATAAACTTATATTTAGGGACGGAGGGAGTAACTTTAATCTTGATGCTATATAATTGAATTAGTGTATTCGTAATTAATATTGGTAGAAAAAAGTGGTTATTAGACATGCTGGTTTACGCTCTCAAAGAGCATTTTGTATGTTCATTTTCTCCTATAAGCTAGTACTCCCTTCATAAAGAAATGTAAGAGCATTTAAAACACTAAAATAGTGATGTAAATCTTTTTTTACAGAGGAAGTAATAGTTTACTTAATGCCCTAAACCGGGATTAGTACTGCTGATGGGGCCGGGTTAGATTTGTGACAGCGACGGGAGCATTTCAGGGGCAGACAAAGCCAGACCAACTACGTACGACGACGTTGATGGTTCACGGATCTGCATGCACCATTGTGGCCCAACGTCACTATCGGTCTCACTTGGCAGGTCACCGTATAGGCCATGCTAGCTACACGACAGCGCACCCACGCAAACAAAAGATGATACTCACTACAAGTTTTACCTGATCGACGTCAGCCTCGCCGCCGCGAGCGGCGCCGCCGTAGTACAGCGCTCCCTCGAGGCAGTAAAGGACCCCGCCCACCTCCTCAGCGAGCGCGGCGATGCGCGCCGCGTCGGCGTCCGAGAAGAAGGACGACCGCCAGCTGCCCACGCGGCCCTGGTCCGCGAGCACCACCGAGCCCTCCACGTAGTCCATGAGCCCGGAGACAGCGGTGCCGAGGTCGACGCCGATGAGCCGCTCCTGGTCGCCCGTGAGCGCCGCGGCGCCCGTGTAGAAGAGCCGAACCCAGCGCGCCCTCGCCGGCGCCGGCGTCAGTGGGATGCGCGCCCGCGTTATGACGCCGAACTGCCCCAGCCCGCCCAGCACGGCGTCGAACAGGTCCCCGTGCTTTTCCTTTGAGCATCTCACCATCTCCCCGAGCCCTACATATCAATTCACAATCATTGGTACATGAACGTGACATGAAGAACCAAAAGGGTTCATCTCGTGCCATCGTGCGCATACGTACCGGTGATCACGTCGAGTTCTTGGACGTTGGATATCTGGGGGCCGTGGCGGAAGGCCTGGCCGCTGATGCCCGCGTTGGAGAGGGTGCCTCCGACGGTGAGGTGAAGGTAGTCGGTCCACGACCTCGGGGTGAGTCCGTGCGCCAGGGCGGCACGCAGCACGTCCACCCACAGCTGCTCGCCACCGGCGTCGACGTAGCGGCCGTCGACCGAGACGGAGAGGCGGCTGGCTGAGCCGCCGGCGTGGCACCCGAGCGACATCATGTCGACGACGACGCCGCGGGGTGCGGACGCCTGGCCTCGGGTCGAGTGGCCGCAGCCCCGGGCAGACACGGGGAACGGGGAGGGGCGCGTGCACGAGGCGCGCAGCAGCGTGGCGATGTCCTCGGGGCACGACGGGTAAAGCACGGCCGCCGCCGGCGGTTGGGCGTCCGACATGTTGCCGAAGTCGGCGGACGCCAGCGCGGTGGCCTCGGCGTCGTCACGGATCAGCGCGCGGACCCCGAGGTGGCGGAGCTGGTGGAGTAAGGAGGAGGCCGGCCTCCAGGCGAGCGCATCATCACGTGAGTACGCCCAGGTGGCGGGGCTCGTCGTCGTTGTCTTGAGGAGGCAGCTGAGCACGAAGAGAGCGGTTATCAGTCTCATCTCTCTCGCACGCGCTTTGTTCATGACGACCATCTGTGTCTTAGCTTGGGTGAACGATCGATCTCTCTGTGTTTCGTGACACTCCTTTCAGGCGGAGAGTTGGGCATAAATAAGGGCACCGTGTGTAGCGTACAGGTAGACGTGTACACTGTAAGTGTTAAGCAGCAGGTCAGTTAGTTAATTAGCTTGCTTCCTGTGAGTCTTCGCATGAGATCAAAAGGGCAGAGACCCAAAGTCCAAAGATCATTTTCTTGATTGTGCCGTACGTACTTTGTGGTCATGGCATGTACATGTCTACAAGCATGTGCAGTAAGTAGCTGGGTGCACGAACAGTGAGACAGGCGTGTATGTCGATGGTAGAGATCTTGCAATCCGTAGGTGAAAGAACAGGTGTCCTATGACTACGAGTAACTACAGCTAGCCACTGAAAGGCCTCGCGCCTAAAGATGTAGTACGTGTGGCCGAGAGAGCAACATGCACGTGTACAGTTACACTACTATGGAAACGGAAAAATTACATGCGCAAGATTTCCCGGGCAACACGACGAGGCCGAGAGAGCAACATAAGCATCACGCATGATGAGGCAGTGGTACGGCAAGCATGCGTGCGGTTGGCAGCTTGGGTCTGGTTGATGCATGCACCGATCGTACGCACTTCACGACACGACTGCATTAATGTGTAGACGGCACCCACAACGACTTTCGTGTAGACACGTAGAATCCTATCCTAGAAACGAAAAAGTGCTGTGGACGGATCAAACTAGACACGCAGGGCCAAGCAACATGTGGTTGAATGATTAGAGGGACTGTATTATTCTCAGTCCACCAAGGTTTAAATTCTGATACTCGCATTTATTTTTAGATTTATTTCAGAATTTTCGACGATGCGTATTTAGTGGGAGGAGACGTTTTCGTCGACGACGAGGTGCCTACGGTGACTTCGTAAATTTCAAGATGATATGCCGACCAAGCTCTGATGCGTATTTTTGTGCAATTTTTTTCATTGTTTGCTTCTTTCATTTTCTGTCTTCTTAAAGGGTAATACCAATGCCACTAATTCATTCTTCCTTCGGAATTTTATTTTATTTTATTTTATTTTCATTTTCTTTCTTTTTTATAGATAATACCAGCGCCACTAAATTCATTCTTTATTAGGAAATTTCACTATTATATGCTTATTCTTGCATATTATAAAAAAGCGCAATTTCAGTGTAAATTGTGTGTAAATTTTGATATTATTTTCCTTGTGAAAGGGTAATACCAATGCCACAAATTCATTCATCCTTTGAAAACTTCATTATTTTGTTTTTTTCACTTTCTTTGTCCTTTAAGGGTAATATCAATCCCACTAAAGTCTTTCCTTCTTAGGGAACTTCATTCATTTTGAAATTTCACTATGTTATGCTTATTCTTCCATATTATAAAAGGCACAATTTCTATGTAAGTTGTGTGCAAATTTGGTCTTTTGAAATTATTTCCCTTTCTTCTGGAAGGGAAATACTAATGCCACAAATTCACTCTCTCTTAGAAAATTCCATTTCTTGTTTTTTGTGTCATTTTCTTTCTTTTTATAGATAATGCATGCCATTAAATTCATTTCTTCTTAGGAAAATTCATTTTTTGAAGTTCCACCATTATATACATATTGATGCATATTATAACAAAGTGCAATTTCTGTGTAAATTTTAATATATTTTTTCTTCTGAAAGAGTAATACTAATGCCAAAAATTCATTCTTCCTCCGAAAAACTTCATTATTTTATTTTTGTTTATTTTTCTTTTTTCTTTAAGGGTAATACCAATACCACTAAATTATTTCCTTCTTATGGAACTTCATTATTTCAAATTCCACTATGTTATGCTTATTCTTGCGTAGTATAAAAAAGAGCAATTTCTATGTAAGTTGTGTGCAAATTTTGTCTTTTTATTTTTTTCTCTTTCTTTTGGAAGGGAAATACTATTGCCACAATTCTTCCTTAGTAAACTTTTTATTTTCCTTTTTATGTTTTAGTTTCATTTTCTTTGTTTTTAAAGGTAATACCAATGGCACTGAATTCTATTTGTTTGTATGCCTGCATAAAATGTGATATTATAAGAATAATTAGGAAATACTTTGCTATCCAACAAAGCCTTAGTTATATGTGATTTGGAATTTGTGCTACGTGCATTTTTAGCTAATACTCCTTCGACATTTATTTTAGGACTGGGGAGTAACAAGTACTAGCTTAGACAAGAACTCACAAGTATTAGAAAGCTAATACCAATCCGTACACATTTGAAAAGAATATCATTAACCCTTCAAGTGTCCGCACGTATGCATCGACAGAGGCTGAGCAATGACGATAAATAAAGTAATAAGGTAACTAAACAGGGGTGGTTGTGATTACAAACGGGATAGACGAACCAACGCGTGACCTCTACAGTGCCCCTCCCCCTCCCGTGTCGTCTCATCCGAGGTGACTCGGGGGTAACCCTAGCCGCCACCGCCGCGCCCCTCCTCCCCCTCCTTCCTCTCCGTCGCCTCCTGAGGTGTGCCCCGACGTGCGCGCTCGACACCGATGAAGGTGGCGGTGGGGATTCGGCGGCTGCACGACACATGGAGGGCCTCGCATCCGGGGTGGCGGCGCCGGCAGGTGTGTGTGGGGTGGCCCTGGCAGCTGGTTGCCCTGCTGGTGCTGGCTAGGCACCCCCTCGATCACGCGGGTGACGAGCGATGGTGGTCCTAGGTCGCTGGTGTGCATCCCTCCCCGCAGTTATGCCACCGCCAGATGAAGCCCATCCCCTCCGCCCCTATCTGCTCCTTCCATCGCCGGATCTGGGTCCTGGTGGCTTAGGCCACTGCTCCCGGTTGCTGGCTGCGCGGATCTTGTCAGGCGGGGTTGGATTCGGGGGAAATTATGGCCGGCGCGGTGGTCACACCAAAAGCGACGCCTTGGGCGCCGTTTCCCTATTTGGAGGTTGTGGTGTGGATCCTCCCCCCTCCTTCCGTCCCCTGGTAGGTGAAAGCCTAGGTCCCCTACTTTGGGCGACGACGGCACGTCTGTGTCGTGTCCCTTCTTGGAGGCACCGTCCGGGGAATTGCAGGGGCGGTGAGAGAGTTTGGTTGTGGATGTGATGGTGGCGGGAGACAACTTGGTTTGGGTTCTTCATAGGCTGCTAGCTGGAGGGTCCCTGTCGAGGTCGCCGGAGAGTCGACGCCCATGAGCCTAGGTGAGAGGGGATTGGGCTCCCTTCTACGGCGTCAACGATATACCATTTGGTGGGAGCCATGTGCTCCGGCGAATCCAGCTCTGGCCTTTGATCTGCTTATTGTTGTTTCCCTTGCTTCTGCGACTGTGGCCGGCAACTCTCGGCCTTTGGTGTGGCTGAGCCGCAGACGGCGACAGTGCTCGTGAGTAGTGTGTCCTGGGCTTGCGGTTCCGCTCTAGTGTCTCCTCCCTGCAGCTTGGATGACAACCATTCGGGTTCTAGGGTGAACCGATCTGCCGACTGCCGGTGCGACATCCTTCGAGCCAGGATGAAGGGGTAGGAGCCCTTTGCAAAGGCAGAACAAATGGTGGTCTGGTCCATGTCTGTCTTTGAGGGTGGCTGTGATCACGAAGCTTGCGCGGTGGTGCATTCCTCCCAAGACCCTAGTTTTGTTCTGCTGGTGTAGGTCGTCCTGTAGGGTGTTGGCAGTAGCATGGTGATGATTTGGCTCCCTTCTGGTGCTGCCTTCGAGTTGTTTTGCTTGACCTCCTTGTACCTATTGCTTTGTTTCTCTTCGCTTTTCGTTGTAAGCAATTGATCTTGTAATCCTGGCCGATTGATGGCTTTGTTAATTCAAAGTCAGGCTCTTCTTAAGCCTTCATTCTAAAAAATTGTGATTACAAACAAAATACGTGTTGAACCATATGAAATAGGATGGCACATACGTGCATGCGAGCAGATAACCCCAATGTGCATGGGCAAGGCCCTGCGACAAACGCCGGGCCCAAATTTGCATGCACATTTTGTCAGCTGAGAGCTAATCAACTTAAATAGGCTAAGAAAAAAAAAGTAAGTCGACTTACACAAAATTGTGGTAAGTCGACTGACCCAAGTTTTGTTTCCAATCAGCTTATCAATAGTTGGTCCCTATCATATATCCTATATGTATACACTTTAGCTACATGCCAGCTGACTGAGTTTTAAGTTTTGGGCCAGTCGATTTTTTTTACCGTTGATTGCTGGTCCAAGATGCGTGGTAGTTGTTTTTTCCTGTTGTGTGTTGTGTCCTGTATTGGGCTGGACGTTTTTTGATTGACCCCTATTTTGGGTCAGTCGATTTCTTGTTGGGCTAAAGCCTGTTACATGTTTTCTTATTAGGTTCTTTGTGTGCGTTTTTTACTTCTGTTTTTTGTCTGTTTTTATGGATATATTTTGGATGTTGGATGAATATAAAATATATACTCGTAAGTAATGTATAATTTGCGTGTAAACTGTTATTCTGTGAAAAATGCACTATATGTGCCACTATTCATTTGTTCCTAGATTTTGTTTTTGCAAAAGTTCCACTTTTATATGCTTATTCTTGCATATTTTAAAAAAGCACAATTCTTATGTATATTTCACGTAAATTTTGTCAGTGTTTGTTTTAGATTATTTTTCCCATTTTCTTTGTTCTTAGATCGTAATACCAATGCCACATATTCATTCTTTATTTTGTGGGTATTTTTGCTTCATTTTTTATTCAAGATTTCTGTTTCTATGTGTTTTTACTTTTCCTTCTTTATTTCCCTTTATTGGTTATTTTTTGTTTTTGTGTGTTTTAACTTTTATTTTTTTATTTACGCGTTTTTTATGTTGAGTGTGTGTAAATATATGCACACAAGTACTACATGTATACATTATATTATAGTATGGAAATTTCAGTACTGTATGTTTCTTCTTACATATTATAAGAAGTGTATTTTTTGTACTAATCTTGACAAAATTTTAGTTTTAAGTTTTTATTTCACTTTCTCTCTTATTTAAGGGTAATACCAATGACACTAATTCATTTCTTCTTTGAAACCTATTTTTTATGTAAATTCTACTAGTATATGCTAGTGCTTGCATAGCTATAAAAAGTGCAATTTATGTGTAAATTATGTGCAAATTTACCATGATTTATTTTTGCATTCCTTTCTTCCTAAAGGGTGGTACCAATGCCACTACTTCATTCATTTTTAGAAAATGTTATATTTTTGTGTTTAAATAAGTATACACACAAGTACTATACAACATGTGTATAAATTATAGTAGAGTGCAAAAAATTGCAATATTATATGTTCGTTGTTTGCATATTACTAAAAGTGCAATTTTAGTGCAAACTTTATTATTTTCATTTTGTTTTAGTTTTTTTTTCATTTTCTTTCTTCTTGAAGGGTTTCATTCTTCCATAGAAAACTTTAGTGTTTTGACTTTGATTTTGTTTTGATTTTATTTTATTTTCTTTCTTTAGAGCCAATACCGATCTCATTCCACTAGTATATGTTTTATTTTACTTTTTGCTTCTGGGTCCGAGCCAGGTTGTAAAAAATTAAGCACCTATCAAATAATTGCCCTCATAACAAGGATAAACAGTCACTCAATTTTAATATAATGTGTGTGCGGTTCATACCGTTGTCTAAAAATTGCAGTACTATATACTTATTTTTGCATATTATGAAACCGTGCAATTTCCATGCCAACTGTATGCAATTTTCTATCATTGTTTGTTTTATGTGTAGTCGCATATGCATGGGCATGCAGGTAGCTTTTCAGCCAACATACCAAGCTAGCTCATGTGCAGATGTGCTTCTAGGAACTTCTCACTCCGTAAACTAATATAAGAGTGTTTAGATCACTACTTTGGTGATCTAAACACTCCTATATTACTCCCTCCGTCTCATAATATAAGAGCGTTTTTTACACTTTGTTTATATTATAGGACAGAGGGAGTAGTTTACAGAGGAAGTACGTTAGGGACAGAATTGTGTAGAAGTACCATACACGTAGGGGTAGGACTACCTAAAAATTACTATGTACAAATATGCAGATGGTAGCTCATCACGTGAGGATGTCCGACAACAGGCTCGACTGAAACGATTTTGGGTCAGTCAATTGACCCAAAATTACTTCAGTCGACTAGGCTGTAGTCGCTCCCATATGTATACCTAAAGACACATCATTACTATCTTAATTATCTAAACATGCATCATGTCCGCATCAGCAGTGTAGCCACGTCAACAACGATTGCCTAATTCTCTTAGCATCCATGCAGTCATCCCGCTTGTATTTGAAGGAGTTTTGCTAGAACTTCGTACAGTTTCCTACGGATTATAACCTACAGGGTGATGTGGCAATACCAGATTTGATATAGGAGGGCCCATGGCTGAATTCAAGGGGGGTAGAGAGAGATTAGCTGATGGACACATACTCCCGTATGCTCTTTAGTAACAGAGTTGTTCGTAAGTCTAGGATTTTCGTATTTGAAGCGTTTTACCAGCTGTTAAGCGAGCAACCTGAGTTGTACAAGGCTATAAATTTTGCACCTGGGGCTACCCTGACCAACAGTGGATGTGCCATCTCACGGGGCTTGGTTACTCATGGTACCCCATGTAATTAACACAAGCATGTACCAAGCCCATCGCTAGCTTGACGTGGTAGGTCGCTGAGGGTTCATATTCCACGCCGTTCTCTTTCGCTTATGGCTGCTGATACGTCCATTTTGCATCATGCTTTTATATCGATATTTATTGCATTATGGGCTGTTATTACGCATTATGTCACAACACTTATACTTTTTCTCTCTTATTTTACAAGATTTACATGAAGAGGGAGAATGCCGGTAGCTGAAATTCTGGGCTGAAAAATGAGCAAATATTAGAGACCTATTCTGCACAACTCCAAAATTCCTGAAACTCTAAGAGAGTCAGTTTTGGAATATATAAAAAATATTGGGCGAAGGAAGCACCAGAGGGGGGCCACCCACCATCCATGAGGGTGGGGGCGCGCCCCTGCCTCGTGGGCCACCTGGAAGCCCCCCGATGCCCATATTCTGGTATAAGGTGTCTTTTGCCCTGGAAAAAATCAGGGGGAAGCTTTCGGAACGAAGCGCCGCCGTCTCGAGGCGGAACCTTGGTGGAACCAATCTAGGGCTCCGGCGGAGCTGTTCTGCCGGGGAAACATCCCTCTGATACGTCTCCGTCGTATCTACTTTTCCAAACACTTCTGCCCTTGTTTTGGACTCTAACTTGCAGGATTTGAACGGAACTAACCCGGACTGACGCTGTTTTCAGCAGAATTACCATGGTGTTATTTATGTGTAGAAATAAACGTTCTCGGAATGACCTGAAACTTCACGGAGCAACTTTTCAGAAAATATGAAAAATACCTACAAAAGATGAAGGCCAGGGGGCCCACCACCTGTCCATGAGGGTGGGGGGCGCGCCCCCTACCTCGTGGGCCCCCTGTTGCCTCTCCGACTCCAACTCCAACTCCATATATTGTGTTTCGGGGAGAGAAAAAAATCAGAGAGAAGAAATCATCGCGTTTTACGATACGGAGCCGCCGCCAAGCCCTAAAACCTCTCGGGAGGGCTGGTCTGGAGTCCGTTCGGGGCTCCGGAGAGGGGAATCCGTCGCCATCGTCATCATCAACCATCCTCCATCACCAATTTCATGATGCTCACCGCCGTGCGTGAGTAATTCCATCGTAGGCTCGCTGGACGGTGATGGGTTGGATGAGATTTATCATGTAATCGAGTTAGTTTTGTTAGGGTTTGATCCCTAGTATCCACTATGTTCTGAGATTGATGTTGCTATGACTTTGCTATGCTTAATGCTTGTCACTAGGGCCCGAGTGCCATGATTTCAGATCTGAACCTATTATGTTTTCATCAATATATGAGTGTTCTTGATCCTATCTTGCAAGTCTATAGTCACCTATTATGTGTTATGATCCGTTAACCCCGAAGTGACAATAATCGAGATACTTACCGGTGATGACCGTAGTTTGAGGACTTTATGTATTCACTATGTGTTAATGTTTTGTTCCGGTTCTCTATTAAAAGGAGGCCTTAATATCCCTTAGTTTCCGTAAGGACCCCGCTGCCACGGGAGGGTAGGAAAAAAGATGTTATGCAAGTTCTTTTCCATAAGCACGTATGACTATATTTGGAATACATGCCTACATTACATTGACGAACTGGAGCTAGTTCTGTGTCACCCTAGGTTATGACTGTTACATGATGAACCGCATCCGGCATAATTCTCCATCACCGATCCATTGCCTACGAGCTTTCCATATATTGTTCTTCGCTTATTTACTTTCCCGTTGCTATTGCTATCATCACTAAAAAATACCAAAAACATTGCTTTTACTACCGTTACCTTTTGTTACCATCACCACTACTATCATATTATTTTGCTACTAAATACTTTGCTGCAGATACTAAGTTTCCAGGTGTGGTTGAATTTGTTGGAAATATGCCCTAGAGGAAATAATAAATTGGTTATTATTATATTTCCTTGTTCATGATAATCATTTATTATCCATGCTAGAATTGTATTGATAGGAAACTCAGATACATGTGTGGATACATAGACAACACCATGTCCCTAGTAAGCCTCTAGTTGAATAGCTCGTTGATCAATAGATGGTTACGGTTTCCTGACCATGGACATTGGATGTCGTTGATAACGGGATCACATCATTAGGAGAATGATGTGATGGACAAGACCCAATCCTAAGCCTAGCACAAGATCATGTAGTTCGTATGCTAAAGCTTTTCTAATGTCAAGTATCATTTCCTTAGACCATGAGATTGTGCAACTCCCGGATACCGTAGGAGTGCTTTGGGTGTGCCAAACGTCACAATGTAACTGGGTGGCTATAAAGGTACACTACGGGTATCTCCGAAAGTGTCTGTTGGGTTGGCACGAATCGAGACTAGGATTTGTCACTCCGTGTAAACGGAGAGGTATCTCTGGGCCCACTCGGTAGGACATCATCATAATGTGCACAATGTGATCAAGGAGTTGATCACGGGATGATGTGTTACGGAACGAGTAAAGAGACTTGCCGGTAACGAGATTGAACAAGGTATCGGGATACTGACGATCGAATCTCGGGCAAGTATCGTACCGCTAGACAAAGGGAATTGCATACGGGATTGATTAAGTCCTTGACATCGTGGTTCATCCGATGAGATCATCGTGGAACATGTGGGAGCCAACATGGGTATCCAGATCCCGCTATTGGTTATTGACCGGAGAGTCATCTCGGTCATGTCTGCATGTCTCCCGAATCCGTAGGGTCTACACACTTAAGGTTCGGTGACGCTAGGGTTATAGAGATATTAGTATGCGTTAACCCGAAAGTTGTTCGGAGTCCCGGATGAGATCCCGGACGTCACGAGGAGTTCCGGAATGGTCCGGAGGTAAAGAATTATATATAGGAAGTGCTATTTCGGCCATCGGGACAAGTTTCGGGGTCATCGGTATTGTACCGGGACCATCGGAAGGGTCCCGGGGGTCCACCGGGTGGGGCCACCTGCCCCGGGGGGCCGCATGGGCTGTAGGGGGTGCGCCTTGGCCTATATGGGCCAAGGGCACCAGCCCCAAGAGGCCCATGCGCCAAGAGAAGAGGAAAAGGGGAGAGTCCTAAAGGGGGAAGGCACCTCCGAGGTGCCTTGGGGAGGATGGACTCCTCCCCCCCTTGGCCGCACCCTTCCTTGGAGGAAGGGGCAAGGCTGCGCCCTCCCCCTCTCCCTTGGCCCTATATATAGTGGGGGAAAGGGAGGGCAACCAAACCTAAGGCCTGGCGCCTCCCTCTCCCTCCGGTGACACATCTCCCTCCTCCCGCAGCGCTTGGCGAAGCCCTGTTGGAATCCCGCTACTTCCACCACCACGCCGTTGTGCTGCTGGATCTCCATCAACCTCTCCTTCCCCCTTGCTGGATCAAGAAGGAGGAGACGTCGCTGCTCCGTACGTGTGTTGAACACGGAGGTGCCGTCCGTTCGGCGCTAGGATCATCGGTGATTTGGATCACGACGAGTACGACTCCATCAACCCCGTTCTCTTGAACGCTTCCGCGCGCGATCTACAAGGGTATGTAGATCCAATCCTCCCTCGTTGCTAGATGACTCCATAGATAGATCTTGGTGACACGTAGGAAAATTTTGAATTTATGCTACGTTCCCTAACAGAATTGACAACTCAGCTACTAATACTTGAGAGTATTCTTTGGCTCCCCTTGTGTCGAATCAATAAATTTGGGTTGAATACTTTACCGTCGAAAACTGTTGCGACCCGCTATACTTGTGGGTTATCAAGACTATTTTCTAGCGCCGTTGCCGGGGAGCATAGATCTATTCCTTGACTCACCTGGGATTTATATCTGCTTATCATTATGAAGAACTTGAAAGATCCAAGAACCAAGATCTATCCCTCAACTACGGGGAGAGGTAAGGTACTACCATCTAGCTCTGCACTTGATTCACCTTCTGTTTTGAGTAAGCTTGCGACACCTACACCTACTTCTGCTATTCGTTCTGATATGTCGCATGTTATTGATGATGCCACTTCTGCTATGCATGATAGTTATGATGAAACTACTTCTATGCTTGATACTACTGTGCCACTTGGTAAATTTCTTGATGAACAACTTGTTAGAGCTAGAGAAATTTAAAATATTGAATCTGATGATACTAATGAAAGTGATGATGAAGAATTACTTGTTATTCCTAAGGGTTATGTTTTTGATCAAGAAGCTTCTTTAGCTATTTTAGCTTGCAAAAATAGAAATGAACTCAAAAGGCTATTAGCTAAATGGAGTAAGCAATCTCTAAATGCTAGAATGAAACCTGACCCTGCTTTTTCTACTTCACCTATCTTTGTTACTGATAAGGATTATGAATTCTCTGTTGATCCTGATATAATTACTTTGGTTGAATCTGATCCTTTTCATGGTTATGAATCTGAAACTATTGTGGCACATCTTACTAAATTGAATGATATAGCCACCCTGTTCACTAAAGATGAGAGAACTCGTTACTTTTACATCCTTAAAATATTTCTGTTCTCATTAAAGGGTGATGCTAAGATATGGTTTAATTCTCTTGATCCTGGTTGTGTGCGTAGTCCCCAGGATATGATTTATTACTTCTCTGCTAAATATTTTCCTGCTCATAAGAAACAAGCTTTTTTAAGGGATATATATAATTTTGTGCAAATTGAAGAAGAGAGTCTCCCACAAGCTTGGCAGAGGCTTCTCCAATTACTTAATGATTTTCCTGATCATCCTCTTAAGAAAAATGAAATACTTGATATCTTTTATAATGGACTAACCGATGCCTCCAGAGATTACCTGGATAGTTGTGCTGGTTCTGTTTTCAGGGAAAGAACACCAGATGAAGCTGAAATTCTATTGAATAATATGTTGACAAATGAAAATAATTGGACACCTCTGGAGCCAATTCCTGAGCCTATTCCTAAACCAACTCCGAAGAAGAGGGGTATTCTATTTCTAAGTCCTGAAGATATGCAAGAGGCAAAGAAATCTATGAAAGAAAAAGGTATTAAAGCTGAAGATGTTAAGAATTTACCTCCTATTGAAGAAATACATGGTCTTAATTTACCGCTTGTTGAAGAAACATATAATCTTAATCCTTTACCTATTGAAGAAACTCATGGTCTTGATAACCCAACACAGGTAGTAAAGGTAAATTCTCTCTACAGATATGATAAAGCTGAAATCCCATTTACTAAATTTGCTAGCCCATGCTTAGATGAGTTTGATAAATTTATGGCTAAGCAAGAAGATTTTAATGCTTATTTTGGTAGACAATTGAAATACAATTCAAATATGCTTGAACACTTGGGTGATTATATGGCTAATGTCAAAGGTGAACTTAAACTTATTAGTAAACATGCTTCTATGGTTACCACTCAAGTAGAACAAGTACTTAAAGCTCAAAATGATTTGCTCAATGAATTGAATAGTAAGGATAATGATAATGTGCAAGAGTTATGACTAGAGGTGGTAGAATGACTCAGGAACCTTTGTATCCTGAAGGCCATCCTAAGAGAATGGAGCAAGATTCTCACAGAAATAATGTAGATGTACCTAGTTCTTCTAAAAAGAAGAAAAAGAAAAATGATAGGACTTTGCATGCTTCTAATGATCCTATTGTTGAAACACCTAAGAATCCAAATGATATTTGTATTTCTGATGCTGAAACACAATCAGGTAATGAACCTGAAACTAGTGATAATGTTAACAATAATGTTCATAATGATGCTCAACCTAGTAATGATAATGACATAGAAATTGAACCTGTTGTTGATCTTGATAACCCACAATCAAAGAATCAATGTTATGATAAAAAAGACTTTGTTGCTAGGAAACATAGTAAAGAAAGAGTGCCTTGGGTTCAGAAACCCATGCCTTTTCCTCCCAAACCATCCAAGAAAAAGGATGATGAGGATTTTGAGCGCTTTGCTGAAATGATTAGACCTATCTTTTTGCGTATGCAATTAACTGATATGCTCAAAACCAATCCTTATGCTAAGTACATGAAAGATATTATTACACTTGTCGTCTTTGTGTATCGTTTCAACTTCGAAGGTCTCCTCGAGCTTAATGCTGAAGCGCCGATCATCGTCCGGGTGAGGCATGTCGCATAGACCTCGATCGTCGTGGCACCAGTAGCACTCCCCCGGGAGATTTTCGTCGTCGGATGATGATGACGACATATCCTACATTCATAATTCAAAACTACATCATTTAGGGTTTGTCGACATCGAGGCATCCTAAAAGCTAAGCTTTTATCATTTAGGGTTTGTCGACGCTGAGGCACCCTAAAAGCCTAAGCTTTCATCATTTAGGTTCTTATCGACACAGAGGCACCCTAAAAGCCAAGGTTTTATCATTTAGGGTTTTTCGACGTCGAGGCACCCTAAAAGCCTAAGCTTTCATCATTTAGGTTTTGTCGATGCCGAGGCAGCCTAAAAGCCTAAGCGTACATCATTTAGGTTCTCATCGACACCGAGGCACCCTATAGAAGCCAAGTTAAGTTTTCATCATTTAGGGTTTATCGATGCCGAGGCACCCCAGGTTGGGCCTAATCACTTGGCTCTATTGCCACCTATGTTGGGTTTATCATCTAGGGTTTATCGATGCTAAGGAGAATTCTAAGTTGGGCCTAATCACTTGGCTCTGTTGCCACCTATGGTTTAATGCAGCAAGAATGGCGGGGTAGTTGATCCTACTTAACTAAGTACTAAGATACCCCGGCCCATGCATTAGTCACAAGTACCCCATATGTCCTATTTTTAGCAAAGTCATGCTAAAATTCACGGAAAATTTCGGCATGACCTTTGCTGAAAATAGGACATATGGAGTACCCGAATTTGCCAGAACGGAAGTTAATCGACATTCCGGCAAACTCAAGGGCCTCTCGGGGTACCTGCAAATTCATCACGACACAATGGTCGGAGACAAAACCCAGCAAACTAGCAAGATGATCATCATCTTTGCAAGTCATTACTTGTCAAATACAGAAGAAGGAACAATTTATTTGTGACATAGTTGGCCCATACAGAAGAAGCAACACCCTGCACTAGCCTAAAAACAAGTGAAGTTTCACCCATATAAGAACAACTTTATAAAATCAGAGAAGTTGCTATGTTTTTTCTGCTGCTAGGAAAAACATCACTCATTGGAAATGAAAATCTCAGTACCAACATTTTGAACTTTGAAATGAAATACAGTAGTAGTATTAGTAGTATATGGAGTAGTATCTTGTCTAGTAGTAGTATTAGTTGTATATGGAGTAGCAAGTTTTGCCTCAGAGACCGCAAAAGCTATGTTTTTTCTCAATTTAGATAGCTAAGTGGAAAACCACGTCAAGTTCTGTTTTAATACTCTATTTCTCAATGCATGCAATTGGTATCATGTTGTGTGTTACTATACAGACCTATTTAACCCTAGGCACTTTGCATATACAAGCTATATAGTCTGAAATCAAATGCATATAGCTGAGAAAAGCATCGACCATAGCACTCCATAGCCATGAACTTGTATAGAGGGGGGGAGAGGCGAGACAAGTGGTCACCTTGGTGACAGGGGAACCAAATCCAAACAAGTCGAACCCACAGCAGCAGCTTCTCTGTATCCAAGTTGAACCAAGTCCTTCCTTCACACAACACAACTATAGATGAGAACGCGTCAGAGATTGGAGGAGATGAAGAAGAAAATCAGCAAGAGACAACCGGAAAAGGGATTCGTACCGTGTTCTCTTGCTGGACGGCGGGGAGGTCGCGGGCCTCCTCTGCTGCTAGACGTGGGGCCTCCTCTCCTGGTGGACGTGGGGCGGCTCCGAGGTTTCTAGGGTTTCGAGGGGAAGGTGGGGCTGGGGGGGAGGCGGCGCTCGAGGGGGAGGAAGGGGAGAGGGAGGCGGCGGGGGCACGTGGGCGGCTGCGGCGCAGTGGGTCGGGGCAGTGGCGGCGCGGTGGAGGGAGGGACGAGGGAGGGAGCGGCGCGGTGGAGGGAGAGGGACGAATTGAAGTAGTCTGGCGATAGGGAGGGGGAAGGAGCGGCGCGGTGGTGTATGGATGGGGGAAGATTACTAATGGCGCACCCCCAGGTGGTGCGCCATTAGAATGTTTTTTTCATAGCAATGGCGCACCAGCGCGACAGTGCGCTATAAGTATTCTTTTTTTAGATAGCAATGGCGCACCAGCCACCCATGCGCCATAAGTAAGATTTTTTTTAAAAAAAATGAATATGAAACAGTAATATATTTTTATAAAAACAGTAATAATTGTTGTTTAACAACAATTGTAGTCTACACTTTATTATTATAATTTTTTTAAAAATGAATATGAATATGAAATAGTAATATTTTTTTTATAAAAACAGTCAATAATTTTTTAAAAAATATCATCAAATTTGTTATTTGAAAATATCATCGGCGGCGGCGGTGGAGCGGGGGAGGGTGCGGGGGGTGCTCGTCGGCGGCGTGGAGCGGGGGGGGGGGTGGCGGGGGGGTGCGGGGGGTCGTCGGCGGCGGTGGAGGAGGGGGGGGGTCGCGGCGCGGAGCGGGGGAGGGGTGCGGTGGGTCGTCGGCGGCGGTGGAGCGGGGAGTGCGGGGGTCGCGGCGGCGGTGGAGCGGGGGAAGGGTGCGGGGGTCGTGGCCGGTGGAGCGGGGGACGGGGTCGTCGGCGGCGGTGGAGCGAGGGAGGGTGCTGGGGGTGCTCGTCGGCGGGTGAAAGTGAGTGTGTAGGTGTGGCTTGTCCAAAATATCTAGCTGGTTCCAGGTTACTAAAGGCGCACCATACAACCATGCGCCATTAGTAGCCCAACATACTAATGGCGCACCTGCTGGCCGTGCGCCATTAGCAGTTTTGCAAAAAAGTAAATATATATATATATATATATATATATATATACTAATGGCGCACCGTGGCAGAGTGCGCCATTACTAGTTTAAACTAGTAATGGCGCACTTTGCAACGGTGCGCCATTAGTAGTTTTGCAAAAAACAGAATAAAAAATACAGTAGTGGCGCACTCCATGGCTGGTGCGCCATTACTAGTTAGAACTACTAATGGCGCACTTTGCCCGGATGCGCCATTAGTATGTTCATAAAAATGAAAAAAAATTGTTACTTGTGGCGCACCTTGTGCCCGGTGCGCCATTAGTGTCTTCCACACTAATGACGCATTGCCACATGGTGCGCCATTAATATATAGTAGTGGCGCACCACTTCTCTGGTGCGCCATTAGTGTCAATTTCATCTATAGCCCTTTTCCTAGTAGTGAATACCCTCCTATTATTTCTTATGATGAATCAGGTAACGAGGAGGAGCCTTCTATTCAACCAATCTCATTAATAAGGAGCTCCAAAAAGAGAATTGAACCCACACATGATGTGAAGAAGAGAAGGAAAAGATGGAGAAGCAAAGGAAAAAAGGTATCCCTTCCAAATGACGTTGCTCCTATTACTCATTGTAATGATGATAATTATTATACTATTGGTGCTATCCATACTATTAATGATGAGAGTGATTATTCTTATGATATGAAAAGGCCCAAGCTTGCGGATGCTATGTTTGATGAGAATGACATGGTTGAGAATTTATTTGCTGCAATTAATGTTTGTCCCAAGCTTGGGGATGCTATGTTTAATGTAGATGATATTTTTAGTCTCCCAAGTTTTGATGAGCAAATTTATTATGATGATAGCATGGCTCCTATTTATGATGACTATTGTGATGACACTTATGCTATAAAAGTAGTGATGATTATACTTATAAAACTTGTCATGATTATGATTACCCTTTTTCTAAACATTACTCTTTTAATGTGGAAACAATTTATAGTATTCGAGTTTCTTATGATACTTCCACTATTCCGAATGAGAAGAATTTTGCTTATGTGGAGAGTAGTAAAATTTCTATGCTTGTAGATCAGGAAAAGAATGCTTTATGTGAAGGTTATATTTTTGAATTCATTCATGATGCTACTGAAAATTATTATGAGGGAGGAATATATGCTTGTAGGAGTTGCAATAATATCAAGTTTCCTCTCTATGTGTCAAAAATCTTGAAGTTATCCTTGTTTTACCTTCCTATGCAAGTTGATGCTTGTTCCCATAAGTTGTTTCCTCACAAAATCCCTATGCATAGGAAGTGGGTTAGACTTAAATGTGCTAGTCATATTCTTCATGATGCTCTATTTATTTTTCAACTCTTATCTTTTATGTGAGCATCATTGAAATCATCATGCCTAACTAGGGGCGTTAAACGATAGCCCTTGTTGGGAGGCAACCCAATTTTGTTTTTGTTCTTTGCTTTTTGCTTCTGTTTAGTAATAAATAATTCATCTAGCCTATGTTTAGATGTAGTTTTATGTTTTAATTAGTATTTGTGCCAAGTAGAATCTTTGGGAAGACTTGGGTGAAGTCTTTGCGATCTTGCTGTAAAAAAGAGAAACTTTTGCGCTCACGAGATTAGCTGCCATTTTTTACTGGAGAGTGAGTTTAGGTTGATTATTTTTGCAGATGATTAATAGACAATTTACTCTGGTCCAAAAATTTATTTAAGAATTTATCGAGTGACAGAAGTATTCGAATGATACAGATTACTACAGACTGTTCTGTTTTTGACAGATTCTGTTTTCATTGTGTTGTTTGCTTATTTTGATGAATCTATGAGTAGTTCCGGGGGTATGAACCATAGAGAAGTTGGAATACAGTAGATATTACACCAATATAAACTTATAATGATTTAACAACAGTACCTAAGTGGTGATTTATTTTCTTATACTAACGGAGCTTACGAGTTTTCTGTTAAGTTTTGTGTTGTGAAGTTTTCAACTTTTGGGTAAAGATTCGATGGACTATGGAATAAGGAGTGGCAAGAGCCTAAGCTTGGGGGTGCCCAAGGCACCCCAAGGTAATATTCAAGGACAACCAAGAGCCTAAGCTTGGGGATGCCCCGGATGGCATCCCCTCTTTCGTCTTCGTTCATCGGTAACTTTACTTGGAGCTATATTTTTATTCAAAACATGATATGTGTTTTGCTAGGATCATCATTTTATTTTATTTTGTTTTGATTGTTGTTTGAATAAAATACAAAGATCTGAAATTTTTAAATGTTAGAGAGTCTTCACATAGTTTCATAATTATTCAACTACTCATTGATCTTCACTTACATCTTTCGGAGTAGTTTGTTGTTTGCTCTAGTGCTTCACTTATATCTTTTTAGAGAACGGTGGTGGTTTTATTTTATAGAAATTATTGATCTCTCATGCTTCACTTATATTATTTTGAGAGTATTTTAGAACAGCATGGTAATTTGCTTTGGTTATGAAATTAGTCCTAATATGATAGGCATCCATGATGGGTATAATAAAAACTTTCATATAAAGTGCATTGAATACTATGAGAAGTTTGATTCTTTAAGATTGTTTTGAGATATGAAGATGGTAAAATTAGAGTCATACTAGTGAGTAGTTTTGAATTTGAGAGATACTTGTGTTAAAGTTTGTGATTCCCGCAGCATGCACGTATGGTGAACCGTTATGTGATGAAGTCGGAGCATGATTTATTTATTGATTGTCTTCCTTATGAGTGGCGGTCGGGGACGAGCGATGGTCTTTTCCTACCAATCTATCCCCCTAGGAGCATGCGCGTAGTACTTTGTTTCGATAACTAATAAATTTTTGCAATAAGTATGTGAGTTCTTTATCACTAATGTTGAGTCCATGGATTATACACACTCTCACCCTTTCACCATTGCTAGCCTCTAATACCACACACCTTTCGCCGGTAACATACACCCACCATATACCTTCCTCAAAACAGCCACCATACCTACCTATTATGGCATTTCCATAGCCATTCCGAGATATATTGCCATGCAACTTACCACCGTTCCGTTTGTTTTGACACGTTTCATCATTGTCATATTGCTTTGCAAGATCATGTAGTTGACATCGTATTTGTGGCAAAGCCACCATTCATAATTCTTTCATACATGTCACTCTTGATTCATTGCACATCCCAGTACATCGCCGGAGGCATTCATATAGAGGCATATTTTGTTCTAAGTATCGAGTTGTAATTCTTGAGTTGTAAGTAAATAAAAGTGTGATGATCATCATTATTAGAGCATTGTCCCATGTGAGGAAAGGATGATGGAGATTATGATTCCCCCACAAGTCGGGATGAGACTCTGGATGAAAAAAAGAAAAAAAGAAGAAATGAGAGAAAAAGAGAGAAGGGACAATGTTACTATCCTTTTACCACACTTGTGCTTCAAAGTAGCACCATGATCTTCATGATAGAGAGTCTCCTATGTTGTCACTTTCATATACTAGTGGGAATTTTACATTATAGAACTTGGCTTGTATATTCCAATGATGGGCTTCCTCAAAATGCCCTAGGTCTTCGTGAGCAAGCGAGTTGGATGCACACCCACTTAGTTTTTTTGAGCTTTCATACACTTATAGCTCTAGTGCATCTGTTGCATGGCAATCCCTACCCACTCACATTGATATCTATTGATGGGCATCTCCATAGCCCGTTGATACGCTTAGTTAATGTGACACTATCTTCTCCTTTTTGTCTTCTCCACAACCACCATTCTATTCCACCTATAGTGCCATGTCC
The DNA here is from genome assembly GCF_003073215.2 of Triticum urartu. Taxonomy (NCBI): domain Eukaryota; kingdom Viridiplantae; phylum Streptophyta; class Magnoliopsida; order Poales; family Poaceae; genus Triticum; species Triticum urartu. Next base: position 100,105,028 of record NC_053024.1, read on the forward strand.
ATGGCTCACGCCCATGTATTGCGTGAAGATTGAAAAAGTTTGAGAACATCAAAAGTATGAAACAATTGCTTGGCTTGTCATCGGGGTTGTGCATGATTTAAATATTTTGCGTGATGAAGACAGAGCATAGCCAGACTATATGATTTTGTAGGGATAGCTTTCTTTGGCCATGTTATTTTGAGAAGACATGATTTCTTTGTTAGTATGCTTGAAGTATTATTATTTTTATGTTAATATTAAACTTTTCTCTTGAATCTTCCGGATCTGAATATTCTTGCCACAATAAAGAGAATTACATGGATAAATATGTTAGGTAGCATTCCACATCAAAAATTCTGTTTTTATCATTTACCTACTCGAGGACGAGCAGGAATTAAGCTTGGGGATGTTTGATACGTCTCCAACGTGTCTTTAATTTTTGACTGTTCCATGCTATTATATTATCAACCTTGGATGTTTTATATGCATTTATATGATTTTTGGGACTAACCTATTAACCTAGAGCCTAGTGCCACTTTCTGTTTTTTCCTTGTTTTTGAGTATCACAAAAAAGGAAAACCAAACGGAGTCCAATTGACCTGAAATTTCATGGAGATTATTTTTGGACCAGAAGAAGCCCACAGAGTACCGGAGATGGTCCAGAAGAGTCCTGAGGCATCCACAAGGGTGGGGGTGCGCCCTACCCCCCTAGGCGCGCCCTTCTACCTGGTGGCCACCTCGGAGACCCCCCTGACTTGTTCCTGACTCCAACACCTCTTATATATACCCAAACTTCCAGAAAGAAACCTAGATCGGGAGTTCCGCCACCGCAAGCCTCCAGAGCCATGAAAAACCTATCTAGACCCGTTTCGGCACCCTACCGGAGGGGGGAATCCCTCTCTGGTGGCCATCTTCATCATCCCGACGCTCTCCATGATGAGGAGGGAGTAGTACACCCTCGGGGCTGAGGGTATGTACCAGTAGCTATGTGTTTGATCTCTCTCTCTCTCTCATGTACTTGATTTGGCCCGATCTTGATGTATCACGAGCTTTGCTATTATAGTTGGATCTTATGATGTTTCTCCCCCTCTACTCTCTTGTAATGGATTGAGTTTTTCCTTTGAAGTTATCTTATCGAATTGAGTCTTTAAGGATTTGAGAACACTTGATGTATGTCTTGCATGTGCTTATCTGTGGTGACAATGGGATATCACGTGATCCACTTGATGTATGTTTTGGTGATCAACTTGCGAGTTCCATGACCTTGTGAACTTATGAATAGGGGTTGGCACACATTTTTGTCTTGACTCCCCGGTAGAAACTTTGGGGCACCCTTTGAAGTTCTTTGTGTTGGTTGAATAGATGAATCTGAGATTGTGTGATGCATATCATATAATCATACCCCCGGATACTTGAGGTGACATTAGGGTTTTGATTGATTTGTGTGTTAAGGAGTTATTCTAGTACGAACTCTATGATAGATTGAACGGAAAGAATAGCTTCATGTTATTTTACTACGGACTCTTGAATAGATCCATCAGAAAGAATAACTTTGAGGTGATTTCGTACCCTACAATAATCTCTTCGTTTGTTCTCCACTATTAGTGACTTTGGAGTGACTCTTTGTTGCATGTTGAGGGATAGTTATATCATCTAATTATGGTATTATTGTTGAGAGAACTTGCACTAGGGAAAGTATGAACCCTAGGCCTTGTTTCAACACATTGCAATACTGTTTGTGCTCACTTTTATCATTAGTTACCTTGCTGTTTTTATATTTTCAGATTACAAAAACATTTATCTACCATCCATATTGCACTTGTATCACCATCTCTTCGCTGAACTAGTGCACCTATACAATTTTCCATTGTATTGTGTGTGTTGGGGACACAAGAGACTCTTTGTTATTTGGTTGCAGGGTTGTTTGAGAGAGACCATCTTCATCCTACACCTCCCATGGATTGATAAACCTTAGGTCATCCACTTGAGAGAAATTTGCTACTGTCCTACAAACCTCTGCACTTGGAGGCCCAACAACGTCTACAAGAAGAAGGTTGTGTAGTAGACATCAGGCCATTAAAGAGCTCCATTATGATTTCAAACTTGCCGGTGAGAAGAGACTATTTGACATTAGCTCACTTGATGAGTGGAGAACCCAGGCCTATGAGAATGCTAAACTGTTTAAATAAGAAGTTAAAAGATGGCATGACAAAAGGGTACAAAAGCGTGAGTTTAATGTAGTTGATTATGTTCTGTTATACAACTCTCTTTTAAGATTTTTTGTAGGAAAACTCCTCTCTAAATGCGAAGGTCCTTATGTTATCGGGGAGGTCTATCGTTCTGGCGCCATAAAAATCAACAACTTCGAAGGCAGAAACCCGAAGGTGGTGAACGGTCAAATAATCAAACATTATACCTCAGGTAATCCCATAAATGCTGAAGCTAATGTTATTGACACCGTAACCCTGGAGGAGTACATAAGGGACACTTTTTAGAACGTTTCAGACTCCGAAAAGGAATAGGTATGTGGTACGGTAAGTAAAACGACTCAAAAACAGTTCTAATGGCATTTTCCCCGTTTTGTAATATTTAAGAAAATAGGAAAATAAGAAGTAGTCCGAAAGGGACACGAGGCATCCACGAGGGTGGAGAGCGCGCCCTACCCCCTGGGCACGCCCCCTGCCTCGTGGGCACTTCGTGTGCCCTCTGGACTCCGTTTTCTTGCACGATACTTCTTTTGGTCGGTAAAAATTCATTATATAATCTCCCGAAGGTTTTGACCACCGTACCACAACACAATCCTCTGCTTTTGTTTTGAGCTGTTTTCTGCCAGGGTTTCCAAGGCCAAGCATTATGTCCTCCTCCTCCTCCAACAACGCGGATGGCGATGCTTGGTTGATGCGGATGGAACTTAGAAGGGAGGATGCCGAGGGAGCCATGATGGAGGAGGATGAAGGAGATTCGCTTGAGGAACAACCTCCGGCTTCGAAGAGGGGAACTTTGGCGGGCATCTCCACTATTCTGAATCCCCATCAAGCAATAGAAGCTACAAACAATCATGAAGGCCAAGAGGTTCAAGAAGGGCTTCCCCCTAGGAGGCCCTTACACAGGTTACATCGGAACAACTTCCATAATTTGGTTCATAATTATGGAGTAGAGAACACCCCTCGTACACATATACCCTCCAATTGGGACATATCCCATCCAAGTGAAAGCAATGCAGGGAAGAGTTCTTGGAGGCCTGAAAATAAGCATCTTATGGAGGAAATTCAGAAGAATGCAAATATGCTCCAATGTGTGCTCCAAGAACTGCAAGTTCTGAAGGGTGCATTATTGCAGCTAACTACATCATCAACAACTCCATCATCACCAACTCCGAAGAAAGAGACATAAATACATGGGTATGGGCACTCCCCTTGGCAACTACCAAGCTTGGGGGAGGTGCCCCAGTATCATATCACCATCACACTTCTATCTTTACCATTTTTCTTAGTTCGATCCTTTTGGTTATATCTTGATCTAGCAGAATAAAGTTTAGTATGATCCAGCTTTGAGTTTTTGTGTTGATCCTTATCTATGTAATCGAGTCCGTGAGCTATATATAATAAAGATTAGTCTTGAGTCGAGGGCTTGGTTATCTTGCTATGATCTTGAGGGAATAAAAGAAAAAAAGGGAAGAACAAAAAGAAATAAAGAGATCATATTGATCTTATGGATAGTAATGAGTTCACATATAAAGAGTATGATGAATAAAAGTTGTTGAGAGCTGACAAACATAGTTTTGGTCATCGCTGCAATTAATAGGAAGTAATAAAGAAAGAGAGGTTTTCACATATAAATATACTATCTTGGACATCTTTTATGATTGTGAGCACTTATTAAAATATGACATGCTAAAAAGTTGATGCTGGACAAGGAAGACAACGTAATGGGTTATGTTTTCTTATATCCAAAATAAATTATATTGTCATGGATCATCCAACATGTTGAGCTTGCCTTTCCCCCTTATGCTAGCCAAATTCTTTGCACCAAGTAGAGATACTACTTGTGCTTCCAAATATCCTTAAACCCAGTTTTGCCATGAGAGTCCACCATATCTACCTATGGATTGAATAAGATCCTTCAAGTAAGTTGTCATTGTTGCAAGCAATAAAAATCGCTCTCTAAATATGTATGATCTATTAGTGTGGAGAAAATAAGCTTTATACGAGCTTGTGATATGGAAGAAATAAAAGCGACGGACTGCATAATAAAGGTCCCTATCGCAAGTGGAAATATAAAGTGACGTTCTTTTGCATTAAGATTTTGTGCATCCAACCATAAAAGCACATGACAACCTCTGCTTCCCTCTGCGAAGGGCATATCTTTTATTTGTGTCTTATACCTTATACAAGAGTCATGGTGATCTTCACCTTCCCTTTTTACACTTTATCCTTTGGCAAGCACTATGTGTTGGAAAGATCCTGATATATATATATATATAGGGTCACGCTATTCGTCACCCTGGGTGAGGAATAGTTATTCTTCACCCCCTTTTATTTTACCATCAATGCACTGTAATTTTATGTTCCGTAAGTTTTTTATTATTTCTGACGCAAAAAGGGACCGTAAGAAAATATATAATCGCAGTAAAAAATATTTCATATTATGTAAAATTACAAACGTAAAAACATAGTCTAAAATACACATAAACTGCAAATTTTCTTGTCTTATGACCTATATTTTTATTTTTTTATGTCAAATTTTACGTAGTGAATCAATAGGAATGTAACTATTTGAATTTGAAACGTAATTTAATTATGAAATGATTGTAAGATTACTTCGGGTGAAGAATAACTTATTCTACACCCTGGGTGATGAATAGTAAAACTATATATATATAAACACTATTCTGATCACGGGATGAGAATAATATTCTGATCACAACCTGACCTGCCCCAACAGTAGTACGTTGAACTTCCCCGAGTGCTAGGTTGAACTTCCGCCAACATTGCCCAAATGGGGCTTGCCATATACCGTTGTAAAGCTATGGACATGAGTATCATGACCCAAGTTAAATTTTTGGCAAAATGTAAGTTGTTTAAGAGCACTTTTGAAAATCGTTTTTTCTTCATACAAAAAACGTGAATCGTATTTTCGACCGCGTTTCCAAACCGTTTATCAGAATGAGGCAAATAATATGGCGTTGGAAAGCTGCTGAAAAACCGCTCCTTCCATATGTTGAAAGTTTTCTCTAATTCCCTATGGTTAAAGAGTAATTTGGAAAATCATAAAATATTGCAAACCGAACAACCGAGTTCGTATTTTTGATGCCATTTCTAAACGGCTAATCCAATTGAGGCAAATGATATGGGGTTGGAAATCTTATGGAAATGCGCTATTTTCCATGTTGAAAGTTTTTTCTAATTTTGAATGGTTTAAAAGTAATTTAGAAAACGTACAAGTTCCATCGAGTTCGTATTTTCGAGATATTTTTTGAACCGTAGGTCGGTATGCAGCAAATGATATGGCGTTGGAAAGCTTGAGGAAATGCGAAACTTTTTGGTGTATATTATTTCTCCCAATTCCTTGCAGTTTTAAGTCAATTTAAAAAATGGCGGAAAATGTATTTTTGCCGTAATTTGTACAAACTTTATCGGAATGATGCAAATAATATAGCATTGGAAAGCTATGGAAAATGCGAAACTTTTTCATGTTGATGGTTTTCTCTGATTCCTAGTCATTTTCAAGTAATTTCAAAAATGGCGAGATCATTCATTCTGCCTTTTTCGCGAAACAGATTGTCGAAAATGCACCGCGTGAAGAACTTGAACTTCTCGGCGTGCGCACCTGAACTTCACTCTGTTTTTCACATATTTTTTTGCTCGCAGCTCTCCATCCACTGCTCGTAGCTGTTCATCCACTCACCAAAATTGAGCAAGTGATATACCGATGGAAAGCTGCTGTAAACACGCAACTTTTCCGTCTTGATCATTTTTTTCATACTCGCGACGGTTTAAAACATTTTCATTCAAAATTCATTTAGCGTAGTGGTTGAACTTCCTTCTGTTTTCACGTTGAACTTCTGTCGCGTATTTTTGTTTGTAATTTTTCACCCATTCGTCGGTGTTACACAAATGATATTCCTTTTGTACAAACCCCTCTCACAATATTTTTTTAACAAACCTCAATGGCGAGATCATGATTTTTGCGTTCATCACGAATGGATATGCACTGCGTGAAGTAGTTGAACTTCTGGGGCATGCTTGTTTGAACTTCACTCTGTTTTTTACATGTAATTGAAGGTCGGACGTCTAGCACTAGAGTTCTCGAACTTCACTCGGAGAAGCACGTGAACTTCTTGCAACAAATGTTTTAGGCTTTTAGTTTTACATTCTTTTATCCTCACCTGAAACGCATTCCGCGTAGTAGTTGAACTCCCCGTTGTTTTTCCTTTGAACTTCTCTCACTCGCTCATTGGCAGATTTTGCTCTTAGGTCGTGATGAACTTGTGTTTTTTGCAATTTTACTGCCTGATTTGTTCGACCTGAACTTCCTCCAGTGCTAGGTTGAACTTCCGCCAACATTGCCCAAATGGGGCTTGCTATATACCGCTGGAAAGCTATGGACACCAGTATCATGACCCAAGTTAAATTTTTGGCAAATTGTGAGCGGTTTAAGAGCAGTTTTGAAAACCGTTTTTTCTTCATACAAAAAACGTGAATCATATTTTTGATCGCATTTCTAAACCGTTTATCGGAATGAGGCAAATACTATGGCGTTAGAAAGCTGCTGCAAAACCGCTACTTCCACATGTTGAAAGTTTTCTCTAATTCCCTATGGTTAAATAGTAATTTGGAAAATCGTAAAATTTCGCAAACCGTAAAATTATGAGTTTCTGTAATAAATATTGAAACTGCTCCAATTTTTGAAACTGAACTTCTTGGTTTATTATTTAGTAGCAAGGAAAATCTGGGTTTTTCATATACATTGAACAATTCTATTTTATAAAATTGAACTTCATGATTTTTTTTTCAATTTGGACTTCTCGGTGTTGTTCATTTGTAACAGAAAAAAATTCTTAGTTTTGTAATAAACATTATACAACTTCTTCGTTATTTCAAACTGAACTTCTTGGTTTATTCGTTAGTAACGAGAAAAATTGAGTTTTTGTATTAAATATCGAACTGCTCCGGTTTTTGAAATTGAACTTCTTGGTTTATTATTTAGTAATGAGGAAAATCTGGGCTTTTCGTATACATTGAACTATTCTACTTTTTTTTAAATTGACTTTTTGGTTTTTCAATCTGGACTTCGTGGTATTATCCATTCGTCACAGAAAATAATGCATTTTTAATGAATTTTCAACAACTCTACTTTTTTTTTAAAAATAGCTTCCTACATGATAAAACATACAAAAAACTTCTTATATATTGAACTTCCTGTGTGAATTTACATTTTTTCGCTCGTATATTAAACGACCTTTTTTGTCACATATTTTTTTGAACCTTTGCATTTTTTTGTTTGAACTTCTTTATTTTTGTATGTAGAAAGAAAAAACGAACTACCCATTGCACGAAGACACACACAACCATTTGTGCATGCATGAACACAGGTGTCCTCTGAACTTGATCATGTATGTCATACAAAAAATTCCAGCAAATTAAAATGCACACATAACAACTCAAAACACTGCTAGCAACATCTTTTGCAATGATTAATATTTGAAACCCATAAACCATCATTTCCCCAACTTTATAGTGTTTAAAATTGGACGCCGAGAGGAACAGGGTTCAGGAGGAAGACGTCAGTAGGGCACTGAAGTTCAGATTGGTCGCAGGAAGAAAGTCCGCACCGCAAGTTGGGTTTCTTCACAACGTCGACCACTGTAGTTGGAATCCAGGGAAACATGCTCCTCTGACACAGACCAAAAATCAAAAGAATTAGTGTTCCTAGCTTACAGTACTTGTTCACATAGTTCATGAGATAAAAGAACTAGCACTCATGGAAAAATGGAAAGTTCATGGGTAGCAGAGGGAGCAGGTCGGCATAGCAGCAGGTGGGCGTCACTTTTTTGAGGAGTGCATGTTGCTGCAGGAAGGAGGAGCCACTGCCGGCTCCGTAGAAGAAGGTCAATGGGGAGGTGCTGGGACACACACTCACCAGAGTCGAGGAGCACATGGGAGCCAGAGGAAGCCGCACTCGGGGGCTGGTGGAGGGAGACGACCGCGACCCAGTGGGTGGCGTGCGTCGCAGGGTGCTCCCATTGATGGGACCCCTTCCAGCGGTGGCGGCAGGGACCCGGTGGGCGGCGCTGTCGTCGATTGGACCCCGGGCGGTGGCAGTGGCCAGGAAGGAAGGCGGGGTGGCGGCGCGGACCAGAAAGGGTCCCGGGAGGTCGCACGACGGCAGGGTGGCCACGAAGGTCGCGTGGCGGCGGGGACCCCGGGGAGGTTCATGCGGCGGCGCGGGGCTGAGGGAGATCTGGTGCGGGGGCACGAGGTTGGGGGCGATGGGATTGGGAGTGTTTTTTTCCTTTTTTTTCTTTTTTCGCTAACGCTTCCGTGACTTCGGGATACCTTGTCGCGCCCTATATAGCGCGAACCGTGATCAGAATAACTATTCTGATCCCGGGATCAGAATAGTGCTACTCTATATATACATATATATATATATATCTAATTGGATGTGGGTTCTCATAAAGCATTATTGTTGACGTTACCCTTGAGGTAAAAGGTTGGGAGGAAAAACTATAAGCCCCTATCTTTCTCTGTGTCCGATTAAAACTTCATACCCATAAGTATTGCATGAGTGTAAGCAATTGTGAAAGACTAAATGATAGTTGAGTATGTGGACTTGCTGAAAAGCTCCTATATTGACTCTTTCCGATGTTATGATAAATTGCAATTGCTTCAATGACTGAGATTATATTTTGCTAGTTCTCAACGAAGTTTCTGATTTATAGTTTACATTGTGAATAGATTGTTACTTCAGCATAAGAAATCATATGACAATATATATATATATATATATATATTGCTATTCTAAGAATAATCATGATGCCCTCACGTCCGTATTTTATTTTATCGACACCTCTATCTCTAAACATGTGGACATATTTTTCGATATCGGCTTCCGTTTGAGGACAATCGAGGTCTAAGCTTGGGGGAGTTGATACGTCCATTTCGCATCATGCTTTTATATCGATATTTATTGCATTATGGGCGGTTATTACACATTATGTCACAATATTATGCCTTTTCTCTCTTATTTTACAAGGTTTACATGAAGAGGGAGAATGCCGACAGCTAGAATTCTGGGCTGGAAAAGGAGCAAATATTAGAGACCTATTCTGCACAACTCCAAAAGTCCTGAAACTCCACGAGAGTCAGTTTTGGAATATATAAAAAATATTGGGCGAAGGAAGCACCGAGGGGGGCCACCCACCGTCCACGAGGGTGGGGGCGCGCCCCCTGCCTCGTGGGCCACCTGGAAGCCCCCCGATGCCCATCTTCTGGTATAAGGTGTCTTTTGCCCTGGAAAAATTCAGGGGGGAAGCTTTCGGAATGAAGCGCCGCCGTCTCGAGGGGAACCTTGGCGGAACCAATCTAGGGCTCCGGCGGAGCTACTCTACCGTGGAAACATCCCTCCGGGAGGTGGAAATCGTCACCATCGTCATCGCCATCGATCCTCTCATCGGGAGGGGGTCAATCTCCATCAACATCTTCACCAACACCATCTCCTCTCAAACCCTAGTTCGTCTCTTGTATCTGATCTTTGTCTCAAAACCTCAGATTGGTACCCGTGGGTTGCTAGTAGTGTTGATTACTCCTTGTAGTTGATGCTAGTTGGTTTATTCGGTGGAAGATTATATGTTCAGATCCTTTATGCACATTAATACCCGTCTGACTATGAACATGAATATGATTTGTGATTAGTTACGTTTGTTCCTGAGGACATCGGAGAAGTCTTGTTATAAGTAGTCATGTGAATTTGGTATTCGTTCGACATTTTGATGAGATGTATGTTGTCTTTCCTCTATTGGTATTATGTGAACGTCGACTACATGACACTTCACCATTATTTGTGTTGGGGAACGCAGTAATTTCAAAAAAATTCCTACGCACACGCAAGATCCATCTGCGTGATGCATAGCAATGAGAGGGGAGAGTGTTGTCTATGTACCCTCATAGACCGTAAACGGAAGCGTTATGACAACATGGTTGATGTAGTCATACGTCTTCACGATCTGACCGATCCTAGCATCAAAGTTAAGGCACCTCCGCGATCCGCACACGTTCAGGTCGGTGACGTCCCACGAACTCTAGATCCAGCTGACTGTCGGGGGAGAGCTTCGTCAACACGACGGCGTGATGACGGTGATGATGAAGTTACCGACGCAGGGCTTCGCCTAAGCACTACAACGATATGACCGAGGTGGAAATCTGTCGAGGGGGGCACCGCACACGGCTAAGAGATCAACTTGTGTGTCTATGGGGTGCTCCTTCCCTCGTATATAAAGGAGTGTGATACGTCTCCAATGTATCTATAATTTTTGATTGTTCCATGCTATTATATTATCAACTTTGGATGTTTATGGGCTTTATTATGCACTTTTATATTATTTTTGGGACTAACCTATTAACCCAGAGCCCAGTGCCAGTTCTTGTTTTTCCCCTTGTTTCAGTGTTTCGCAGAAAAGGAAAATCAAACGGAGTCCAATTGACCTGAAACTTCACGGAACTCATTTTTGGAAGGAAAGCAACCCGGGAGACTTGGAGTCTACGTCAAGGAAGCTTCGAGGAGGCCATGAGGTAGGGGCGCGCCCACCCCCCCTGGGCGATCCCTCCACCCTCATGGGCCCCTCGTGGCCCCCCTGACGTACTTCTTCCTCCTATATATCTCCATATACCCTAAAACGATCAGGGAACACAATAGATCGGGAGTTCCGCCGCCAGAAGTCTCCGTAGCCACCGAAAGCCAATCTAGACCCGTTCTGGCACCCTGCCGGAGGGGGAATCCTTCTCTTGTGGCCATCTTCATCATCCCGGTGCTCTCCATGACGAGGAGGGAGTAGTTCTCCCTCGGGGCTGAGGGTATGTACCAGTAGCTATGTGTTTGATCTCTCTCTCTCTCTCATGTTCTTGATTTGGCACGATCTTGATGTATCGCGAGCTTTGCCATTATATTTGGATCCTATGATGTTTCTTCCCCCCTCTACTCTCTTGTAATGGATTGAGTTTCCCCTTTGAAGTTATCTTATCGGACTGAGTCTTTAAAGATTTGAGAACACTTGATGTATGCCAGCTGAACATACACCATCGGAGACACCTGTAGAGCATCTTTATAGTCACCCAGTTACGTTGTGACATTTGATAGCACACTAAGTGTTCCTCTAGTATTCGGGACTTGCATAATCTCATAGTCATAGGAACATGTATAAGTTATGGAGAAAGCAATAGCAGTAAACTAAACGATCAAAGTGCTAAGCTAACGGATGGGTGAAGTCGATCACATCATTCTCTAATGATGTGATCCCGTTTATCAAATGACAACTCTTTGTCCATGGCTAGGAAACTAAACCATATTTGATCAACGAGCTAGTCAGGTAGAGGCATACTAGTGACAATATGTTTGTCTATGTATTCACACATGTACTAAGTTTCCGGTTAATACAATTCTAGCATGAATAATAAACATTTATCATGATATAAGGAAATATAAATAACAACTTTATTATTGCCTCTAGGGCATATTTCCTTCAGTCTCCCACTTGAACTAGAGTCAATAATCTAGATTACATTGTAATGATTCTAACAGCCATGGAGTCTTAGTGCTGATCATGTTTTGCTCGTGAGAGAGGCTTAGTGAACGGGTCTGCAACATTCAGATCCGTATGTATCTTGCAAATCTCCATGTCACCCTCCTTGACTTGATCACGGATGGAATTGTAGCGTCTCTTGATGTGCTTGGTTCTCTTGTGAAATCTGGATTCCTTTGCCAAGGCAATTGCACCAGTATTGTCACAAAAGAGTTTCATTGGACCCGATGCACTAGGTATGACACCTAGATCAGAGATGAACTCCATCCAAACTCCTTCATTTGCTGCTTCTGAAGCAGCTATGTACTCCGCTTGACACGTAGATCCCGCCATGATGCTCTGCTTGGAGCCGCACCAACTGACAGCTCCACCATTCAATAAAAATATGTATCCGGTTTGTGACTTGAGTCATCCGGATCGGTGTCAAATCTTGCATCGACGTAACCATTTACGACGAGATCTTTGTCACCTCCATAAATGACAAAAATATCCTTAGTCCTTTTCAGGTATTTCAGGATGTTCTTGACCGCTGTGGAGTGATCCACTCCTAGATTACTTTGGTACCTCCCTGCTAAACTGATAGCAAGGCACACATCAGGTCTGGTACACAACATTGCATACATGATAGAACCTATGGCTGAAGCATAGGGAATGACTTTCATTTTCTCTCTATCTTCTGCAGTGGTCATGCATTAAGTTTGACTCAACTTCACACCTTGTAACACATGCAAGAACCCTTTCTTTGCTTGATCCATTTTGAACTTCTTCAAAACTTTATTGAGGTATGTTCCTTGTGAAAGTCCAATTAAGCGTCTTGATCTATCTCCATAGATCTTGATGACCAATATATAAGCAGCTTCACCGAGGTCTTTCATTGAAAAGTTCTTATTCAAGTATCCTTTTATGCTATTCAGAAATTCAGTATCATTTCCGATCAACAATATGTCATCTACATATAATATCAGAAATGCTACACAGCTCCCACTCACTTTCTTGTAAATACAGGCTTCTCCAAAAGTCTGTATAAAACCACATGCTTTGATCACACTATCAAAGCGTATATTCCAACTCCGAGAGGCTTGCACCAGTCCATAAATGGATCGCTGGAGCTTGCACACTTTGTTAGCATCTTTTGGATCAACAAAACCTTCTGATTACATCATATACAACTCTTCTTTAAGATATCCATTAAGGAATGCAGTTTTGACATCCATTTGCCAAATTTCATAATCATAAATGCGGCAATTGCTAACATGATTCGAACAGACTTAAGTGATACGTCTCCAACGTATCTATAATTTTTGATTCTTCCATGCTATTATATATTCTGTTTTGGATGTTTAATGGGCTTATTTATACACTTTTATATTATTTTTGAGACTAACCTATTAACCGGAGGCCCATTCCGAATTGTTGTTTTTTGCCTATTTCAGTGTTTCGCAGAAAAAGAATATCAAACGGAGTCCAAACGGAATGAAACCTTCGGGAACATGATTTTTGGAACAAACATGATCCAAAGGACTTGGAGTGGACGTCAAGCAACCAATGAAGAAGCCACGAGGCAGGGGGCGCAGCTACCCCCTGGGCGCGCCCTCCACCCTCGTGGGCCCCTCATGGCTCCACCGACCTACTTCTTCCTCCTATATATACCTACATACCCTGAAAACATCAGGGGGCACCACGAAAACCTAATTCCATCGCCGCAACCTTCTGTACCCGCGAGATCCCATCTTGGGGCCTTTTTCGACGCTCTGCCGGAGGGGGCATTGATCACGGAGGGCTTCTACATCAACACCATAGCCTCTCTGATGATGTGTGAGTAGTTTACCTCAGACCTTTGGGTCCATAGTTATTAGCTAGATGGCTTCTTCTTTATCTTTGGATCTCAATACAAAGTTATCCTCGATTCTCTTGGAGATCTATTCGATATAATCTTCTTTTGCGGTGTGTTTGTCGAGATCCGATGAATTGTGGGATTATGATCAAGATTATCTATGAACAATATTTGAATCTTCTCTGAATTCTTTTATGTATGATTGGTTATCTTTGCAAGTATTTTCGAATTACCAGTCTGGTTTGGCCTACTAGATTGATCTTTCTTGCAATGGGAGAAGTGCTTAGGTTTGGGTTCAATCTTGCGGTGCTTGATCCCAGTGACAGTAGGGGAAACGACACGTATTGTATTGTTGCCTTCGAGGATAAAAAGATGGGGTTTATATCATATTGCATGAGTTTATCCCTCTACATCATGTCATCTTGCTTAAGGCGTTACTCCGTTCTTATGAACTTAATACTCTAGATGCATGCTGGATAGCGGTCAATGTGTGAAGTAATAGTATTAGATGCAGGCAGGAGTCAGTCTACTTGTCACAGACGTGATGCCTATATACATGATCATACCTAGATATTCTCATAACTATGCTCAATTCTATCAATTGCTCGACAGTAATTTGTTCACCCACCGTAATACTTATGCTATCTTGAGAGAAGCCAGTAGTGAAACCTATGGCCCCCGGGTCTGTTTTCCATCATACAAGTTTCTGATCTATTTTATTTTGCAATGTTTACTTTCAATTTATATCATAAAAATACAAAAAATATTTCTCTTATTATTATTATTATTATTATTATTATTATTACTATTATTATCTCTATTAGATCTCACTCTTGCAAGTGGCCGTGAAGGGATTGACAACCCCTTTATCGCGTTGGTTGCGAAGTTCTTATTTGTTTGTGTAGGTATGAGGTGACTCGCGCGTGCTCTCCTACTGGATTGATACCTTGGTTCTCAAAAACTGAGGGAAATACTTATGCTGCTTTGCTGCATCACCCTTTCCTCTTCAAGGGAAAACCAACGCATGCTCAAGAGGTAGCAAGAAGGATTTCTGGCGCCGTTGCCGGGGAGATTGATACGTCTCCAACGTATCTATAATTGTTGATTGCTCCATGCTATATTATCTACTGTTTTGGACTATATTGGGCTTTATTATCCACTTTTATATTATTTTTGGGACTAACCTATTAACCGAAGGCACAACCCAAAATTGCTGTTTTTTGCCTGTTTTAGGGTTTCGAAGAAAAGGAATATCAAACGGAGTCCAAACGGAATGAAACCTTCGGGAACGTGATTTTCTCACCGAATACAACTTAGCAGACTTGGACCCTACGTCAAGGCACGTAACAGGAGGCCACAAGGTAGGGGGCGCGCCCTACCCTACCAGGCGCGCCCCCACCCTCATGGGCCCCCTGTTGCTCCACCGACGTACTTCTTCCTCTTATATATACCCACATACCCCCAAACGATCAAATACGGAGCCAAAAACCTAATTCCACCGCCGCAACTTTCTGTATCCATGAGATCCCATCTTGGGGCCTGTTCCGGAGCTCCGCCGGAGGGGGCATGGATCACGGAGGGCTTCTACATCATCATCCAAGCCCTTTCGATGAAGTGTGAGTAGTTTACTTCAGACCTACGGGTCCATAGTTAGTAGCTAGATGGCTTCTTCTCACTTTTTGGATCTCAATACAATGTTCTCGCCCTCTCTCATGGAGATCTATTCGATGTAATCTTCTTTTTGCGGTGTGTTTGTTGAGACCGATGAATTGTGGGTTTATGATCAAGTCTATCTATGAATAATATTTGAATCTTCTCTGAATTATTTTATGTATGATTGGTTATCTTTGCAAGTCTCTTCAAATTATCAGTTTGGTTTGGCCTACTAGATTGGTTTTTCTTGCCATGGGAGAAGTGCTTAGCTTTGGGTTCGATCTTGCGGTGTCCTTTCCCAGTGACAGAAGGGGCAGCAAGGCACGTATTGTATCGTTGCCATCGAGGATAACAAGATGGTTTTTTTATCATATTGCATGAAACTATCCCTCTACATCATGTGATCTTTCTTAAGGCGTTACTCTGTTTTTAACTTAATACTCTAGATGCATGCTGGATAGCGGTCGATGAGTGGAGTAATAGCAGTAGATGCAGGCAGGAGTCGGTCTACTTATCTCGGATGTGATGCCTATATACATGATCATACCTAGATATTCTCATAACTATGCTCAATTCTATCAATTGCTCAACAGTAATTTGTTCACCCACCGTAGAATACTTATGCTCTTGAGAGAAGCCACTAGTGAAACCTATGGCCCCCGGGTCTCTTTCTCATCATATTAATCTCCATCACTTTATTATTGCTTTGCTTTTACTTTGCCTTTTACTTTTTACTTTGCATCTCTATACCAAAAATACCAAAAATATTATTTATCATCTCTATCAGATCTCACTTTCGTAAGTGACCGTGAAGGGATTGACAACCCCTAAGCGTGTTGGTTGCGTTGAGCTATTGTTTTTGTGTAGGTATGAGGGACTCGCGCGTAGCCTCCTACTGGATTGATACCTTGGTTCTCAAAAACTGAGGGAAATACTTACGCTACTTTGCTGCATTATCCTCTCCTCTTCAGAGAAATCCAACGTAGTGCTCAAGAGGTAGCAAGAAGAATTTCTGGCGCCATTGCCGGGGAGTCTGCGCAAAAGTGAACATACCAAGTACCCATCACAATCCCTATCTCCCGCATTACATTATTTGCCATTTTCCTCTTGTTTTCCTCTCCCCTAATTCACCCTTGCCGTTTTATTCGCCCTCTCTCTCTATCCTCCTCCTCCCTCTCTATTTGCCTCTTTTTGCCCGTTTGCCTTTTTGTTTGCTTGTGTGAGTTTGCTTGTTTGTCGCGATGGCTCAAGATAATACTAAATTGTGTGACTTCACTAATACCAATAATAATGATTTCCTTAGCACTCCAATTGCTCCTCTTACCGATGATGAATCTTCTGAAATTAATACTGCTTTGCTGAATCTTGTCATGAAATATCCGTTCTCCGGCCTTCCTAGTGAAGATGCCGCTACCCATCTTATTAGCTTCGTTGATTTGTGTGACATGCAAAAGAAGAAAGATGTCGATAATGATATTGTTAAATTGAAGCTATTTCCTTTTTCGCTTAGAGATCGTGCTAAAGCTTGGTTTTTGTCTTTGCCTAAAAATAGTATTGATTCATGGAACAAGTGCAAAGATGCTTTTATCTCTAAGTATTTTCCTCCCGCTAAGATCATCTGTCTTAGAAACGATATTATGAATTTTAAGCAACTTGATCAGGAACATGTTGCACAAGCTTGGGAGAGAATGAAACTAATGATACGTAATTGCCCTACTCATGGTTTAAATTTGTGGATGATTGTTTAGAATTTTTATGCCAGATTGAATTTTGCTTCTAGAAATCTTTTAGATTCGGCCGCGGGAGGCACTTTTATGGAAATCACTTTAGGAGAAGCTACTAAACTCCTAGATAATATTATGGT